>NC_052506.1:251298-273798 GCF_014356525.2 Nilaparvata lugens | reverse complement strand
TATAGTCACATTTCCAACAGATAGTTTACGTATGAATTTACAGCTAGGTGATGATCAGGTATTGCATCATCAGACTCCAGGCAACTTCATATCTCTACACTGCAGAACGCCACCGCACTATATCATTCATTTTGTGAAGTATAACCCTGCCCTGGTCATTTCAGGAGCACTTATAAATGGTACTCGCCACATTCAAATGTTTTCAAAACGTTCAATTTCACGTTTAAATTTGTTTCCCGCACACTATACGTTCTTGATTCTCACAATTCATTTTTACACAAAACTTTTCTAATATAAAAAACATTCAATAACGATTTTTAGCTAGAAAACACTAAATCATCATCATCATTCAAGGATTAGGCTCTGTTGGCTGTTCCGACATCCATTTCTTCATCGGTTGGGCGACGCTCTTCTCCCATCGGGTTTGTAGTGCAATGCTTGAATGAAGTCTATTTGCTGGCATACGAAGTAGATGGCTGGACCAGTCTTCTCTACTTTTCTTCAATATTTGCAATAAAGACTCTACATTCAGTTCGGTTGTTTATTACTTCGTTTCTTATGCAACTTAGTGTAACCTTTGACTGCTCGAAGGAACCTCATTTCGGCTGCTTGCACCCAGGCTTCGCTTCCATAAGCTATTATTGGTACAGTCTTAGTCTGTAGAACTTCATCTGACTGCTTGTCTTGTATAAACTCTTTATTATATGCAGACGATACTGTTAAACACAGAAGACCAACTTCAATATGCACTTTTCATGTTAAATAGGATTGGTATGGACTTTGGCATGATAAAAAAAAATCCAAGCTCTTAGTGTATAAAGGAAAGTCACATTTAGATCCGAGATAGCGCTTGAGAACCAAATGTTGGAACAAGTTAAATGCTTCAATTACTTGGGATGTCATATCTCATTTGACAGAGAAGATGATGTAAGTGAGAAATTGGTGAAACTCAGTGCTGGTGTGTGGGTCAATACGTCACTAATCCTAAGCAGTGTTATTCTTGCTATGACTCTTCTGTATGTTTCAGAGATGTGTCACTAGCACTCAGCTTAGCGGGTTGAATGCTGAGTCGATACAGTTCGTTTGTTTTGATGCTCAACACTCCTCAGTCATCTGTTGAATAAAAAAGGAAAAACTATGATTAGTAAATTATTATAATTTGTTTCAGATTATCGAAACTGTATATCAGATTATCTCAAACTGTATATCACGAGATGAATCAGGAAAATAATAAAGACTTCTATTTTGTATGCATAACAATAAACATAAATATATTCCCATAAAATATAAAATATAATTTTTATAAATACTGGGTGCGGCAGAAAGGGTGGATGTTTTTAGAATAGATAGTATTCTGATTTGGGTAGTCGGATTGGGCCAGCTGAAGTGAACATGTGTTCGGTAGATCATACCATTTTTTCTAGTCATTGTTTAATCGGCATCATGGATTCGTGGAATGTGCAACATCGTGTGTTTACTTACGACCGTTTTGTGCGTAATAATGAGAGTATCATTACAGTTCAGCGCGAGTTTCGTCGTTATTTCAATCTTGCGAGAAATGAAAAATGTACCCACTCGTACAACATTTTACGTTGGGTGAAATCATTCGTTCAGTAGGAACAGTAATGAATAAACGACCACCAGGGCTCATCGCACTGTACGCACTCCACAAAATGTGGTAAGAGTTCGGCAAGCCATACTCCGTAGTCCTAACGATCTGCTAGGGACCTTCTTCTGAACTGAACATCAGTGATCGGTCAGTAAGGCGTATTTTACATAAAGATCTAGGATTTCCTCCCTACAAAATGGCCATGGTTCAACAATTGAATCCTGGCGATATGTAAAGCGGCTGAATTTTGCTTGAGAAATGGAGGCCATATGACCAAAATGAAACATCATTTTGTTTACGACAGATGAAGCACATTTTCATTCGAATGGTACCGTTAACCAGCAGAACTATCGTTATTGGTCAGATGAAAATCCAAAATTAATGCATGAGAGACCATTACACAGTCCCAAGGTGACAGTTTGGTGTGCTTGAGCAGTATATTGTTATTGGTCCATACTTTTTGAAGACGACAACGGAACCACTGTAACTGTAACCTCAGAACGTTATAGACAGATGTTCACTGAACTTCTTCCCTGAATTAAGAAGGAAACGTTTTCCTATCAGGCAAGTATGGTTTCAGCAGGACGGGGTGACAGCTCACACAGCAAGAAATTCAATGGAAGCAATTCGGGCTGTTTTTCGTGGATCGCATCATTCTCGGTTTGGTGACATTGATGGCCTCCTTGTTCTCCAGACCTGTCCATGTGCAACTACTTCTTGTGGGGTTTCTGAAGTCACGTGTTTACCAGCATAAACCACATACACTTCAAGAACTAAAGGGAGCAATTCGTGAGGAAGTCGAACAAATTGGCAGGGCAATGTTAGAAAGAGTACAATCCAACTTGAGAGCGGCTTGTAAAGTGCATTGCTGAAAACGGCGTCACCTGTCAGATATTGTTTTCATAAAATTTAATGTTTGAGTTATACACTGTCAAAACTGATCAGAAGGAAACAATTTTTACAAGAAGGTAAATTTGTTTCTTTCTGTTCCAGACACAAGCCATCACAGATGCCAGAATTCCCCAAATGCAACCACTTTACTGGGGCATTCCAGTGCCGCACATTAACAATGAGAGACGTACAAAAATTCCATGGTTTATTCTACAAACGCCCGGAACGCCAACACCAAAATAATTTTATTCTTCGAAATGTGGAAATAAAGAACGTTCAGAGGAGGAGATCAAGAGAACACAAAACTAAAGAAAATCACAACTACTGAGGACTACAAAATATTCGTCAAAACTACAGCAGGAGATAAAGTGCCAGTCTGTATGAACAGTTTTTTATCAATTCTAGGCGTATCCCGATTTCGTGTCATAATATCACAAATGAGTTGAAAAAAAATGGTGAAGTAGTTGAAAGAAGAGGGGTTCGCAAGAAAGAGAGTACTCAACACAAAAATCAGTATTATGAATTTTTATCAACACATTGAAATGTGTTGAATCTCACTATTGTAGGAGAGAAGCTGCCGAAAGTATCTTCCCAGTGATCTTAATGTAAAAAAACTATGGAGAATTTACTCATCAAAAAATAAAAACTTGGCAGTAAAACTATCCTTTTTCCGAAAGATTTTCAACACACAATACAATATTGGTTTTGGCACGCCAAGAACCGATGTATGCTCTACGTGTTTAAGCCTCAGAGAGAAAATCAAATGTGAAATGGATGCTGTGAAGAAAAATGAGCTCTTAACAGAAAAAACGGTACATCGTCTGCGCTACAAAGCATTTTACAAAAAACTTCAAGAAAAAGACAATGACATCTTAATATTGTCATTTGATTGCAAAAAAATTTGGCACTTCCTAAGATACCCGATCAATCAACATACTACAGCCGCCAGTTCTATTTTCAGAATTTTACAGTTGTGAAGGGACACAGCAGAGGGCCATTGAACCCTTCAACAGTAACGTCCTACTGTTGGACTGAGAATGAGTATTCAAAGGACTCCAACCTTATTCATCATGTGTCTTTGACTGTCTGCGAAGTACTGATTTGACCTTATATAAAAAAGTGAGACTGATCTCTGATGGTTGTGGGGGTCAAAATAAAAACTCTATCCTTGTAGCCATGTGTCACTCATGGCTCTGGTGTTTTGCACCCAACAACATAGAAGAAGTTGAATTGGTTTTTCCGGTAACAGGCCATAGCTTTTTACCCCCAGATAGAGTTTTTGGAAACATTGAACGTAGAATGAAAAAGATTGAAGAGATCATCAGCCTGAGGATGTCGTGAAAATAATATCCGAATATGCAATGGTGAAGAGAGTTGGTATTGACTGTGAGGTGGGGACTTTCGTAAATTGGCACGGTCACAATTTAAAAACCTAACGAGCTGGAACTTCCAAATTTCTCAATCCAAAAGAATAATTTTCAAAAAGGCAAAACGCACTCCCAACATTCTCACAAGGGGAGAAAGTACTTACCGGACAGATTTGGGGAAGAGCCAGGTCCTTACAAAGAAAGGAGTGTTAATGAATGGATTGAACCCTGACATAATCGAGAAGAAGAACTTGGTGTCACTAGAAAAAAAGAAGGATGTTGAAAAACTCCTTACAAATCATTTTGGAGCGAATTGGAGAGAGAATCAACACTTGAGTTTTACCGCAGCATTATTGATAACACCTCTGCTGAACCTGTTCCTGAAGAAGAAGTTTGTGAATTTGTGGATGGGTGTTCTAATTTGATAATCTGAATTAAATACTGGAGAAAATTACTAAACCAAAATGATTTTATCAAAATGACCAATCAATTTAATCAAATAATTTTTCATGATGATTGTCATCATAAACACTATTTCTATTATTGTGAATCCTTTTATCTAGCATTTTTCCACTTTTATATTAAACTTCATAATAACAAGCTCAAATTTTTATTGTCTAGGTTATTATGTTATTCTAAACCCAAAAAATTTCCTCTGAGATGTTTTGGCAGTGTATAAAAATATAAATTTCTGAACTTGCAAAATTCATGTAGTTTTTTTTTAACAAAAGTAACTATCAGATCACCTATTGACTATTTTTAAGGGTTACACTTCAAAACTCACATGTTCCAAGTCACTTATTTGCAAACCAACATGTTCCTAGAGTTGTCATCAAAACTCACATGATCCAATTTTTAAATTCATTTTTTAACTATTTATAACATTTTTCAATCTATGAGGCCTGAAATATCATATCTGTGGCAGATTCTACATGTAACAAAATAGTCCATATAAAAAAAAGATAAGTGGCATATTAGATCTCAGTTTCTGGAATTTACCAAAATTTAACTTTTGGGAACATGTGAGTTTTGACTCTCACCTCCTCATTATACAAAATAAATATATTCAATCATAATAGTCAAGTGATCAGTCAGCTGATTTGTTTGGATAATAAATCAATAATGTCGGTGATCCAAGATCATGGACATGCTAAATCAAAACAAAGAATTCACCTCAAATCATGTGAATGTTTTATAATCTGCCAATAAATAACTAAGTCGCTTTATATTTATTTCTGCCAAAGAATTCAAACTAGTGCATAATTATATTTCTGTGTCTCTTATCGCTTTATAGATAAGATAGTATGACTACTTCTTATCACAAAGAAGATTTGATTTATTAGAGTGTTACCTGACTAGGCTAACTGTTCTTTCAGTTTCATAATTCTATTAAAGATAGTTTGCTTTTCATTTTTTTATGTGTCAAATGGATCGTCACAAAGGGTGGATCAGAGAGGCACCATATTCAACAAGATGCATCAAGTATGTCCATATGCTGATGAGTGGTAATAATGGCTAGAAGTGTAGTGACAGAATCCAAGGGCAGGGCAGTGGACTGTGAATGATAGTTGGTATAAATACCTACAAATAAATCTTTGAATTCTGTGCATAAAATACTGATAGCTTGAAGTGTGGTAAGTACGCCAATAAAAGACTAAATGAACAAAAAGATAGATTTAAATAACAATAAGATAATAATAGGCAGATGGCCACATACAAAACATTGTGTCAAATTCTTGGGATCAATAAAATAATAATAGGCAGATGGCACATACCAAAAAACCAATTGTGTCAAATATCTGGGATCAATAAAATAATAATAGGCAGATGGCCACATACAAAAACAATTGTGTCAAATTTCTTGGATCAATAAAAAAATAATAATAGGCAGATGGCCACATACAAAAACAATTGTAAGTAGATTAAGTCTTTGAATCTTTAAATAATAATAGGCAGATGGCCACATACAAAAACAATGAGTCAAATATCTTGGGTGAATTACAACATGTGAAATAATGTAGAGAAATACAAAATTTAAATGAAATTAGGTCAATGACATTAATGACCATTGAAGCCTGACAATAATTGAAAAGCTAGTATTAATGATACCTGAAATGAATATAAATTGAGTGCTATAATGAAGGTTATTGCTGTAAGGTAGTCTACAATATTATGATTAAAAAATGACAATAAGCTGTAAAAAAGCTCAGCAAGTAACATATATAAAAATATATGCGGCATAGGCCTTCAGTGATTTGAATGTCAAGATAGACTTCGACCAAACAATTAATAGGCGTCACTGGCCTAAAAATATCACTTAAGAGCTAAGGGTAGCTAATAAATACAATGTGAAGATAGTCCAGGTTGAATATAGGCGACAGGGCCTTCAATGAATTGAGTGTCAAGATGGACATCAATTAGAACGATTAATAGGCGACAGTGGCCTCAGAAAAAATCACTTGTAAAGCCAAGGGTAGCTGTCAAATCCAATAAATTAATAGTTGCTACTATTGAATACAATTGATAGGCGTCAGTGAACTCAGAAAATCACTTGTGAAGCCAAGGGTAGCTGTTAAATACAATGAATTAATAGGCGTCGGTGGCCTTAGTGAATTGAATGTCAAGATAGACATTAACCAAATAATAAGTAGGCGTCGGTGGCCTCAGTGAATTGAATGTCAAGATAGACATTATCAATAATAAGTAGGCGTCAGTGGCTCAGAATTGAATGTCAAGATAGACATTAACAAACAAATTAGTAGGCGTCGGTGGCCTCAGTGAATTGAATGTCGAGATAGACATTAATAAATCAATAAGTATATACGTAAATGAAAATTGAATAGAACGATTTACATAACCTGAATAAAATTGAAGGGAGATGCGGCCAGGCAGACAGGCAATGACTCCGCAATACCCACAGGAACAGGACATCAGCAAGCGATGAAGTGATCTGGCCATGCGATGACAAGATCATGGAACCGTCTACCACAGCAGGTGAATCCCCCAGTGGAAATGTAGGCAGGAGTAAGTAGAATTCCAACAAATAATCCGATCTTAGAGTTGTGGAATTTTTGGATTGATTTCCAACGGTAGAGATGATGAACTTGAAAGTTTGAGTTTCACAAGGTGAAGCCAATTGTAGAAGAATGGCATTGAAGCCTACATGAGGTGTAATTTTTGACAAAGCTTATCAGAGCAATTGCGAAGCAATCGATGAATAATTTAATCACAATTGAAGAATAGAATAAATGAATTAATTTGTAGAATAATTCACACTTTAAAAACGTTCTGTAGATCAAATAAATAGCGATGAATGCCCAACACGAGGTCGTGAACTTAGCAAAGTTTATCAGAGCAAAAATGCGAAGCAATCGATGAATAATTGAATCACAATTGAAGAATGGAATAAATGAATTAATTTGCAGAAGTAATTCACACTTTAAAAACGTTCTGTAGATCAAATGAATAGCGATGAACGCCCAAACGAGGTCGTGAACTTAGCAAAGTTTATCAGAGCAAAAATGTGAAGCAATCGAATAATTTAATCAACTTGAAGAATAGAATAAATGAATAATTTGCAGAAGTAATTCACACTTTAAAAATGTTCTGTAGATCAAATAAGTAGCGATGAATGCTCACACAAGGTTGCAATTTTTGACAAAGTTATCAAAGTTTAACAGAGTAATGAGTGAAGAAATCGATGAATAATTTAATCACACTTGAAGAATAGAACAAACGAATTAATTTGAAGATAATTCACACTTTAAAAATGTTTCGTAGGTCCGATGAATTCAGATGAAAGGTTTAGACGGGCGCAGGATGCACACACCGACTAGGAACCATTGCAAAAGACAAATATGCGAAGCAATCGATGAATAACTGAATCACAACTGAAGAATAGAATAAATGAATAATTTGTAGAATAATTCACACTTTAAAAACGTTCTGTAGGTCCGAATTCAGATGAAAGTTTAGACCGGGCGCAAGTACGCACACCGACTATCCACCATTGAAAGACACGGAGATGCTGCAAGCTACAATGAAAGAAGCAAGCTGCCGGATTGTTAGAAACGTAGGTAAGACGTATGCAACCGCCTGGCGAAAAAGTAACAAATATCTAGAAAGAAGATGCCTAAAGACAAGATTAAATTCCAAAAATCGAATAGTATAAATATTAAAATTGCAACGGCAAATAATCCGACGAAAAAGTACGAATAAAAGTATAGAAAACCAGCTTGACTAAAGCAGTGTTGAAGAACCGACTGTGACGTCACTGGTCAGCGCAGACGCACAAAATGACAACATGATGTCTACGTAGTAGCGGAACGAGTAACAAGTGGAACCGTTCCAATAAATGCTTTGTCAGATTTTACATAAACTGGGCCCCTTGTGTCATACGGGGTATGGCACAATAAGAAAAAGTAAGAAATATGTAAAATCTGGCAAGGCAATTGGAAGTTGAAGACTGGGCCCCATGTGAGAACCAGGGGAAAAAAACAATGAAACTGAAAATACAACATGAACCATAAGAGCAAGGGGATTAACTAGAATCCTCATCAATGGGAAGAGGTGCTAAACTCGAAATAGCTCTCTTAAAGTGCCAGGGAGTGAGAACAGTGACAACTCGAACCTTGTCGTCCTTACCGGGATGAACTTCAGTAATGCGCGCCAGCTTCCAAGTGGACTGCGCGGAACCAGGATCCTTCAAGAGACAACTGTACCGACCTTCAAATTTTCATAATTGTTTAACCATTTGCCTTTTTTCTGAAGAGTGGTTAAATATTCACGAGACCATCTATCCAAAGCTCCTGGATGGAAACAGCAAGTTGATACCAACGTGAACGATGATCAATGTGTTTGGTGTTAGGCGGCAAGAAGGGTAATGATGTAAGTGGACGTCCAATCAAAAAATGACCTGGAGACAAGTAGGCAAGATCATGTGGATCTTCCGACAAGGGAACAAGAGGGCGCGAATTCAAGATGGCCTTGACCTGAGCAGCAAGAGTACAGGTTTCTTCAAAGTTAATACCTTGTTGAATGTAACTACACGGAATATGCGTTTGAAGTTTTTTACCGCATTTCCCAGAGTCCACCGAAGTGCGGAGCCCGAGGGGGAATGAAGTGCCATTGGATGTTGAGTACAGACATAGTGTCATGAATATCTGATTTGAGACGATCAGAGGACAAAAATTCGTGGAGCTCACGTAGCTCATTGTTGGCACCAACGAAAGTTGTGGCGTTGTCCGAAAAAATGGAATGCGGGATGCCACGACGAGCAGAAAAACGAATCAGAGCGGCAATAAATGCCTTGGAAGTAAGTTCCGAGACAGTTTCAATATGAATGGCACGAGTTACCATACACACAAACAGCGACAAGTATGCTTTAGAAAAAGTACGAGATTTGGGGCCGCCTACACGGATGCAATAGGACCGGCATAATCCAAACCACAATTATAAAAGGGAAAATTAGCCTGTACGCGGGCCGCTGGTAAACTACCCATGATTTGCTCAGAGCGAAGAGCCGAAAAGCGAAAACACAATATGCAATGCCGCAATACACTTTGATGGTGCGACGGGTGGAGGGAAACCAAAATCGTTGTCTTACACTGGCCATGGTGGCCTGCACCCCAGCATGACTTAGACGACGATGGTGAGCAACAATCAATGCACGAGTGAATTGTGATTGCTAGGCAACAATATTTGATGTTTGTAATCAAATGAAGCATTTGCATTTTGCAAACGTCCACCAACTCTGAGCAGAGAATCTGAATGAATGAAGGTGACAAGGCTTTAATAGAACTATTAGGCAATAGCTCTGATTTTGACGCAATGCTTTAAGTTCAGCAGAGAAAGCTTCTTCTTGAATAGATTTGAAGATACAATTTTCAGCTTCTGAAATTTCAGAGATAGCTATTGACCAAAGCGCGGAGTGACTGAATTTGTTTCCTACAATTATGAATGAACCGTAGAACATACGCTGTTGTACGAACAATTTTGTGATAAGTGGAGCAATATTGATTATGTCTGAGATAACAACATTATGAGAAGAAGTGGTAGCTAATACCTGAACTGATTGAGAACTGTTTTCCTGAACTGATTTCTCTAGCTGATGAGAGACATCATTTGAAGTTAGGACATTCGATGTGACCCTACGGGGAGCGGCCAAGGTGAAGCGGGGAGGCACGAACGAGGTGCTGCAATAGGACGAATAGCTTTACAAGAACCAAATATGACCCAACCTAGACTGGTTTTCTGAAGATAGGAGCGTTTGGAGCTAAATACAATTTACCAGGCTGAAGTATCGATGCGAATATGCCAGCACAAGTAACAAATCTACAGGTTTAGATTGATCAAACAATGGATCCGCTAATTTGAGTTCAACAGGAATTGAATTTTAGAAAGATCGATGTTCACGCTAGGAACATTAGCTGATATGCTATCAACTACAATACAATTTTCTTCAACGACCATGAACGATCAGCTGAAGACAAGCAAACTGAATGAGAAACAGATGATTTGGTCTTATTCTCACCTACACTATGAATCAAAGTGTCAGAATACAAAGTAACAAGTGATAATTTTTCAGCCAACCTAGTTGACATCAAATTACAATCAGAGCAAGAGTCTAAAAGCGCGGTTGCTTTAATAAATTCCCCATTAGAAGATTGAACCAAAACTTCGGCAGTAGGTAACAAGGCGACAGTTGATTGCTGTTGCAAACACAGTGACGAAGTGGAGCTCATTGTGACATGAGAGTTCTTCTGAGGCTGTTCTGCATGAGAAACAGCTTGCTTAGTTGCTTCTGCATTCTGATCCATGACGGAATTCAAAACAGCATTCTTACCCTTGGAGGGAGCAAAAGATTGAGAATGAATAACATTTGAAGTTAACTTATCCTTAGAAGTAGGCTGAGTGTCCCGTGATTGAGGATACGACCTGTGAAGAACAGTGTGGTGACTCTTGCCACAAAGTGTACACGATTTGTCCGAACAACATGATTGGGTGCGAAAGGCTTGAGGCAATTATAACATAACCTTTTGTCACGGACAGCATTCCAACGATCAGTAACCTGCAACTTCAATAATTCATTACAACATTTGGAAAATGACCAACAGAATTACAAAAACTACAAGGTGACATAGAAGAGGTAGTACCTGCATCCTAGCTTGAACATTCGATTGATTTTGATTGAACTTCGGCTTGCTATGAGCACCAACCGAGTTGGATGTACTTTGCTGTACATTTCCTTGATGATGGTTAGCTGAGCTTGAAGCAACAGCTTCCATGATTTTGCATTGTGATTCCAAAAA
Organism: Nilaparvata lugens; assembly: GCF_014356525.2. NCBI lineage: Eukaryota > Metazoa > Arthropoda > Insecta > Hemiptera > Delphacidae > Nilaparvata > Nilaparvata lugens. The sequence continues at coordinate 262,621 of NC_052506.1, read as the reverse complement.
ATTCCAAAATTTATCAATGGTGGGAATGTCGTGTATACCAACACTCTTTTCCCATTCTCGAACAGTAGCAGTATCCAACTGCAACAACATTTTGTGCATGTACAATAAGTCCTTGATTTGGACTCCAAGTTGAAGCGCTTCGAGCGCGGTGATGTGGGACTTGCAAAAGTCAATGAATGCCCGTAATGATTGCGGACAGTTACGCTTTATGGTAGGCGGAGATTCAATTGCCGTGACGTGCCTGGCAGCAATTAATCTCTTATTGTCATACCTCTCCCTTAAGAGGTTCCATGCAAGCTGAAAACCATTTTCGTCAGCTTCAATGTGTTCCACTCTAGCAAGAGCTTCACCACTGAGTGTTGACGAGATAGAAGAATTTCAATGAATCATAATATTATCTTGATTACCAATAATATTAGTAAAAGCACTTGAGAATGCTTGCCATTTTGAAAGCTCCCCATTGAAGCGTGGAAGGGAATCTGAGGCAACTGAAAATTTGCCAAAGGTGCGTTTTGAGATGTTGGCCGCTGGGAAGCACCAGCAGTGGCCTCATTGATGCGTTGTCTGCTTTCAAAAGCAGTTAATGCAGCGTTTGCCTTAGAGGTAATGGAGATAAACTTATTAAGTATCTCAAAATGAGTTGAAGTGTCTCGGCTTGCAACTCTGAATTCCATAGTTGTTGATGTATCTTATCATACTTAATTCTAAGTGAACCTAGTTCATTTTTGACAGTCAACAATTGATAATAAGTGGCTTCAGTGTCCACAACATAATCGCTATAGCTGGTTATGAACCAATCTATTTCGTGGTGTAAATTGTCTCTTGCATTGAAAGAGCAGAAGGCTCAGGAAGTGAATCTTCCTCATGATCAGACATGCTTAAAAACTAACAGAAAAACCTGAGTGAATGAAATGATGCTGCACTGTAGCAATGCGATTGCTGCGCCAATAAGCAACTTTGGACGCTGGTCCAGTACGCAGAGAGGCACGCCTGTGCATTTGGGGGAAGTTGTATCAAGCTTGCTGTGCGGCGAGTCAAGTAGCGAGCTCGCAAGGCGGTGTGGTATGCCGTGTGTTGTTTTCTCAATGTGCAATAGCCGTCTGTGACCAGTTCAGTGCGGTTCAGTCTCTCAGGGTACAAGATAGTTGATAGCTGGTGCATACACGTCGCAGCGTGCTTTGAGTTGCAGCCAGTACTGAAAATTTGAAACAAGTGTGTGAATGCTTAATATTAAACAATATAAACATACAAAAGTACAATGAAATAAAATATACTCTAGAGTGGGACCTAATCATTGGCGTCAAGCTAGACTATTAGGCACACGGTCACTGGAACCCTAAGGTTCAATGGACCAAGAAATGGGTAATAAAAATTAACAATTATCCTAGGTAACACTAGATCAAAAAATGAACGGGCCGGAGGACCAATTTTTATGACAGAATCCAAGGGCAGGGCAGTGGACTGTGAATGATAGTTGGTATAAATACCTACAAATAAATCTTTGAATTCTGTGCATAAAAATACTGATAGCTTGAAGTGTGGTAAGTACGCCAATAAAAGACTAAATGAATCAACAAGATAAGATTAATAAAACAATAAGATAATAATAGGCAGATGCCACAACAAAAACAATTGTGTCAAATATCTTGGGATCAATAAAATATATAATAGGCAGATGGTCACATACAAAAAACAATTGTGTCAAATATCTTGGGATCAATAAAAATAATAATAGGCAGATGGCCACATACAAAAACAATTGTGTCAAATTTCTTGGGATCAATAAATAATAATAGGCAGATGGCCACATACAAAAACATTGTAAGTAGATAAGTCTTTGAATCTTTAAAAATAATAGGCAGATGGCCACATACAAAAAACAATGAGTCAAATATCTGGGTAAATTACAACATGGAAATAATGTAGAGAAATACAAAATTTAAATGAAATTAGGTCAATGACATTAATGACCATTGAAGCCTGACAATAATTGAAAAGCTAGTATTAATGATACCTGAAATGAATATAAATTGAGTGCTATAATGAAGGTTATTGCTGTAAGGTACAATATTAATGATTAAAAAATGACAATAAGCTGTAAAAAATGCTCAGCAAGTAACATATATAAAAATATATGCGGCATAGGCCTTCAGTGATTTGAATATCAAGATAGACTTCGACCAAACAATTATAGGCGTCACTGGCCTTAAATATCACTTAAGAGCTAAGGGTAGCTAATAAATACAATGTGAAGATAGTCCAGGTTGAATATAGGCGACATGGGCCTTCAATGAATTGAGTGTCAAGATGGACATCAATTAGAACGATTAATAGGCGACAGTGGCCTCAGAAAATCACTTGTAAAGCCAAGGGTAGCTGTCAAATCCAATAATTAATAGTTGCTACTATTGAATACAATTATATAGGCGTCAGTGGCCTCAGAAAATCACTTGTAAAGCCAAGGGTAGCTGTTAAATACAATGAATTAATAGGCATCGGTGGCCTTAGTGAATTGAATGTCAAGATAGACATTAACCAAATAATAAGTAGGCGTCGGTGGCCTCAGTGAATTGAATGTCAAGATAGACATTAATCAAATAATAAGTAGGCGTCAGTGGCCTCAGAATTGAATGTCAAGATAGACATTAACAAAACAAATTAGTAGGCATCGGTGGCCTCAGTGAATTGAATGTCGAGATAGACATTAATAATCAATAAGTATATACGTAAATGAAAATTGAATAGAACGATTTACATAACCTGAATAAATTTTGAAGAGGAGATGCGGCCAGGCAGACAGGCAATGACTCCGCAATACCACAGGAACAGGACATCAGCAAGCGATGAAGTGATCTGGCCATGCGATGACAAGCATGGAACCGTCTACCACAGCAGGTGTGATCCCCCAGTGGAAATGTAGGCAGGAGTAAGTAGAATTCCAAACGAATAATCCGATCTTCAAGTTGTGGAATTTTTGGATTGATTTCCAAACGGTAGAGATGATGAACTTGAAAGTTTGAGTTCACAAGGTGAAGCCAATTGTAGAAGAATGGCAATTGAAGCCTACACAAGGTTGTAGTTTTTGACAAAGCTTATCAGAGCAATATGCGAAGCAATCGATGAATAATTTAATCACAATTGAAGAATAGAATAAATGAATTAATTTGTAGAATAATTCACACTTTAAAAACGTTCTGTAGATCAAATAAATAGCGATGAACGCCCAAACGAGGTCGTGACTTAGCAAAGTTTATCAGAGCAAAAATGTGAAGCAATCGATGAATAATTGAATCACAATTGAAGAATGGAATAAATGAATTAATTTGCAGAAGTAATTCACACTTTAAAAACGTTCTGTAGATCAAATGAATAGCGATGAACGCCAAACGAGGTCGTGAACTTAGCAAAGTTTATCAGAGCAAAAATGCGAAGCAATCGATGAATAATTTAATCACAATTGAAGAATAGAATGAATGAATCAATTTGCAGAAGTAATTCACACTTTAAAAACGTTCTGTAGATCAAATAAGTAGCGATGAACGCTCACACGAGGTTGCAATTTTTGACAAAGTTTATCAAAGTTTAACAGAGTAAATGAGTGAAGAAATCGATGAATAATTGAATCACACTTGAAGAGAAGAACAAACGAATTAATTTGAAGAATAATTCACACTTTAAAAACGTTTCGTAGGTCCGATGAATTCAGATGAAAGGTTTAGACCGGGCGCAGGATGCACACACCGACTAGGAACCATTGCAAAAGACAAATATGCGAAGCAATCGATGAATAACTGAATCACAACTGAAGAATAGAATAAATGAATTAATTTGATAGAATAATTCACTTTTAAAAACGTTCTGTAGGTCTGATGAATTCAGATGAAAGTTTAGACCGGGCGCAAGGTACGCACCCGACTATCCACCATTGAAAGACACGGAGACGCTGCACGCTACAATGAAAGAAGCAAGCTGCCGGATGTGTTAGAAACGTAGGTAAGACGTATGCAACCGCCTGGCAAAAAGTAACAAATATCTAGAAAGAAAGATGCCTAAAAACAAGATTAAATTCCAAAAAATTGAATAGTATAAATATTAAAATTGCAGCGGCAAATAATCCGACGAAAAAAGTACGAATAAAAGTATAGAAAAACAGCTTGACTAAAGCAGTGTTGAAGAACCGACTGTGACGTCACTGGTCAGCGCAGACGCACAAAATGACAACATGATGTCTACGTAGTAGCGGAACGAGTGACAAGTGGGACCGTTCCAATAAATGCTTTGTCAGATTTTACAGTAGCTTGCTTGAAAGAAGTTTATAAAATCCTGGAAATTGAGGCACAAAAAGTCGGACTGGTTGTAAATGAGAACAAGAGTAAATATTTGTGTGTGTCAGCAGTCAAGTCCAGAGTACCAAGAAATATCTATGTGAATAACAAAAAGTTTGCAGGTGTAGAGAACTTCAAGTATCTAGGATGCCCAATAAATGCCACAGGTAATAATGCTCATATAAAAGGAAGGATTCAAGCAGCTAATAGGGACTACTATGCCAATGTAAGATCATTCAAAAGTAAGTTTGGTGGCAGGAGCACCAAGATAATAATATATAAAACATTGGTGCGTCCAGTGGCAACATATGCGGCGGAAACTTGGGTGATGAATATGCTGACGAAAATGCTTTAAAAATCTTCGAAAGATCCATATTAAGAAGAATTTACGGTACTGTTCAGGTTAATGAGCAGCAATGGCGAATGAGAAAAAAATGAAGAATTAGAAACATTAATAATAGGAGAAAATATAGTATGCTTCGTCAAGGCCCATAGAATATAAGGTGGTTAGGGCATGTGATGAGGATGAGTGAGGCTAGAATGCCCAAAATAGTATTCATAGCAAGTTGCACAGCAGACGGAAAAAAGTTAGGCCAAGGAACAGGTGGGTGGACCAAGTGATGGATGACCTGAGAAAGATGCGGGTGAGAGGATGGAAAGAAAGAGCCATGAACAGAGAAGAATGGAGGCGTGTTGTGAAGGAGGCCAGAGCTCACCTAGGGCTGTAGCGCCGGATAAAGAAAAGAAAGAAAAAGTTTCGGTTGTTACACCACTGTCAATCTCTGATAAACTCCGTTAAATCATGAGACTCAGTCCTCTGATAAATTCAGTTTATCAGAGATTGACAATGGTGTAACAACCGAATTAAGTATCAATAAATCTGTGGTTTTTGACAATTTCTTAGTATTTTCATTTAAAACATAGAAAGGCTCACAGACGAACTCTAGTACGAGCCTTAATGACATATTTGTTAGTATAACATAACAATTAACATACAAAAAAGAAAACAAGAGAAAATAATATCGCACTTTATTAAATAATATTCACGATTCAGTATAACTAATAAGATTAGAAGAGAACGATATTTGGGTTAGATTCCGAAAAGTTTATGAAGGGGTGTTGGATGAAAGATATGTATAATATTATAAAGTAATACAATAATAGAAACGTTACTATAGCAAAAATAAAAAAAGGAGAGAATACATCGAATCTTACCTAATAAAAAAACAGCTTGTTATAAATTAATGTAGTTGAATTTACTGATTTATAATAATAATGATAATAATATAATAACTCAGTACCAATGATATAAGAACCATCCCATATTATATGATTTCATCTTTAACAAAATTAGTAAATTAAAATTCTGGTCTGGCCAGAGAATTCGAACTGTAGCGCCAAAATCCCAGACTGCAGTTCTGCCAATAGCAGGCTTGTTTGCGCCAGCGCAGATCGTCCTGCTGTTTTGACCTTGTCGAGATAAAAGCCCCAGTCATTCTTGTCTTGTCAGCCCGTTGTCTTGTTGCAAGACCAAAATTGTGTGTTTGTCATGTAATTTCGATCGGAAATTTCTTGTGTGGCGAGCACTATTTTTAATTCAGGCCTTTTCCAAGTTATAATAGTAAATTTAATAGCAATAGACTAGAGCCATTATTGTGAGTTAGCGAAATAAATTATTTTCTCTCTCTCTATTATGAACGGCCATGACTTCGAGTTTCCCATGATAGATATTAAAAATTGTGGCTCCGAGTTGTCGAGGAATGTAGATTATGGAATTATCTCTAAAACTTAGCCTTCCTGTCGCGACATAGAGTGCGATAAGTGGAAACAGCAAGCATTGAAATTATAACAAACTACCGATTTTGCAGTTACTATTTGGTCCAAAGGCTCTAGAAGCCACGCGACGATTGGTCAAATTGATTCCCTTCGCCCATAGGAGACCTGTTTCTAATACAGTAGTGGGGCAATTCCCCAGCCGCGAGACCAGATTACGTTTCGGAGGACACTTTGCTAGGAGCACTACGAGAGTAAGATGTAGTCATTATGTTTCGCCCTTTTTGGGCAGTTTATAAGTTTATATATTATTAGTGAGCTAGTTTTATTTTTATTAAAGTTTAAATTTTCCAGTAGTGCCATGTCCTGAAAAGTTTAATTGTGTTTCTTCATCATGTACGAATAATTGTTTCTTCAAATAACCTGCTAAGGTACGTAAAATAAGGTTAAAATATAATTAAGGGAATTTAATTGATTGAACTTCCATAAGAGTATTGTATTAACAAAGCCTGTTATTTTTCAAGTAATAATATTGATTGAGAATATCCTTTGATTTTATTAGTGATGGAGATAATTAAACTTTTTTCTAAAGAAGTATAGAAAGTTTTCAGTTACGTTACATTTGAGTTATTGTTTCTGGAGATATATATCGTAAGTATTGCTGGAAGTCAGGAAGATAGCCTTTAAATTGGAATGAAATTTTTAAGATTATGTTCATATTGAGTTTAAGACTCAATTTTATATTTTTCTGACTGTGTTTTCTCATGGCGTTAAGGCTTTTAACTGAATGCTAATTCATTAAATTATAACAGAACTTTTGAATATTTGTGAAGAAAGATCCATTAATTCTGATACAAGAATCAGTAGTTTGAAGATAAAAATCTATATAAAATGAGGATTCAAATAGAATGAGAGAATTTAATTAATTGTATCAATAGATAACTCCTGTTTTAGCTTTTGATGAATTGTAGGAAGAGTTAGAAATTAATGCTGTAATACATTTATTTACAGCGGTTCATGTGTGCCCCCATACCAACTTCATGTACCACCCCTTTGGTTCCGCAACTTTATGTAACACCGCTTCAAGACACCCGTTCAGACGACAGGTCTAGGGACGTAAGAGGACGTCGCCATCAAGCCAAATTCAACGGTAAAAGTTCACCGCCAAAAACAGGTACTGTAACCCGACGATAAAGCAACGTACAGACAAACGAAAGTGCAGTGTAGTGAAACAAAGGTTCATTCGAGAATGTCAATCAAAAGTGGGGATTCAAAATTATTATGAAATGGGTTATATGGGTTACTATTGACGAAATTGGGGTTCAACGGGCTTTTCTTTCTCAAGTAATTCATGTTGAAATTAATTTGTTATTCTATGATGATATTGTTTGGTTTTGTGACGTATTGCTATCTAAATGAGGGATAGTAATGCGCCCCCGAATCAGATGAAGAATGTCAACAAAGTAACATGAAATTGTTGTTTGATTTTAGTTGCCAATGTTTATTGAAGCTGTTTGTATTTTTTTAATTATTTCAAAGTGTAGTGTTAGTTTATAGTAGAAACCTAGTAAATCAGGCATGGCAAGATTAATTGAAGTTTTCTTGACTCTAGCCGTTCACCTGCATGAATTAGGTATAGACTCAGGTATTTCTAGATGTGTCGCCTATTTCTAAATTCTAAATTTTATTCAAAATTATCTTCTTTATCATATTTTAAAAAGGTCAGGCACACTTGTAAATAATTGTTTGAGTGTAGTGTGTGTGAATTATGAATATAACAGCGTAAATAGTGTTGAATTGAATTGATTTGAATCGGATTTGAATTTATAAAGAATCCAGTTTGAGCTTTGTTCGAACCACAGTGTATGACCTGCAAGTGAACACAGAATCAACGCGAAAATACAGCCCGGAAGCCAAACCTGTCTTATTTCCAGATTTCATCCCCCTGAACCTGATCAAAACACCTAAAAGGCTTCAAAGGGGCAAGTAGTCAAGATTGGATTAAATCTGGTGAGTTTTTTGCTCTTTTTTATTGTTCATTAATGCAGAGTTGACTGTACGAATAACCTGGCTCAAATTGAAGATTAAATTTTGCCCCTTGTTTGTATTTGATTATTTGAATAGTAAACTACAGTCCTCTGGTAGCTCTAGCCTGAGCTTTGTTCAGAACATTTCTGGTCCACAGGCCGTGATGAATTTAATTTGTAATTTGTTGATAATTCACACACATTGGATTTAAGCAGTTTCGTATTTGTCCAATGTTGGCATGTTGAGAATGGTCTGATCTATGCTCAACTTAAGTTTGTTGTAGCCTTGTTCTAGAGCAAGGTTTCTTGTCAATTTGTATTTGTCTGAAATTAAATTTATTTCAGTTAAAATTGTAATTTTCCTGAAACTAGGCTCATTGTGCTCTTTTTCGGGAATTTGTTTGTTGGAATTTGTATTGTCCATTATGTTATACATGTTAGTGAAGGTTAATCACAGCATGATTTTGTTTGTTCAATTCAACAAGTTATCGTTTGTTTGTGAGTTGTTGGAAGAACATTATCTAATCATATAGTTTTTGTCTTCAGCAGTAACTTATCTTGTGAATTGATAATCAAAGTTTAACTTGATAACTTACTAGTCGTGATTCTTCCTTCCATTTAGTTTGAACTCATTCTTGTTTTATCGTCTGTTGTTTTGTATTGTCGGGCTGAATTGTTTTTGTGTATGAGTTCAAGATGGAGGAAAAATTACAGAAACAATCAGGGTGCATTGCACTAAACTGGAACAATGTATGCCAGATTGCAAAGAATCTATGAACTGTCTAAAAATGTCTCTGATCAAAAGTTGCTGAGCATTTTCAATCTTGTATCCTCGGGTGTCTCAGACCATTTCGGATTATGAAAAGACAGAATTAGTGGTTAATGAGTTGGAACTGAGTTGAATAAAGACCATGTTGTAGCATTCAACGACTCACACTAATCTGTTTCAGTATATTGAAGTAGTGGCTAACACTCTCAAACAGAAAGAGGCGACTGATGCTATTGCTCAATCTTCGGCAGCTACAGCAGCTAGTGCACAGCGGTCGTGTCCGAGTCGGTACTGCCTAAAATCGACGTTCCGAAATTTGATGGGAACCAGACTCAATGGTCGGTGTTTTATGACATTTAAGGCTTGGTACATGACAACAAGAGTTTGAACGATCAGCAGAAGGTCCAATATCTTGTAAGTAGACTTACTGGACAAGCAGCAAATATTTGTCATCATTTGCCACCATTGGCTAACAATTATAAAATAATTTGGCAGGCATTATTGACCCACTATAACGATCCACGGGCGCAAGTTGATGCCTATTTCAAACAAATTTTTGAATTTTGTCCAATAAAATCAGAATCAAAGGCAGGTTGTATTGCGATTTTGATGGGTTTTGCAGTTCAATCAATGCAGTGAAGAGATTGCGACTCACTGATTTGTCAGACTCGATATCCTCTATCATGGCTTGAGATTGCTGGATCCAAGTTCTCGTAGAAATTTTGAATCGCCGTCCGTGACAAGGCTATGCCAACTTAAACCGATTATGTCAAATTCATTGAGAAGCAAATTAAGACTCTTCCTTCTGATGAGAAACAGACTGAATCGTTAATATGAGTCACAAAAAGGATAATAAATCAAAGGTTTTTGTGGTTCAATCTAATGATTCATCTAACAATGCATCTAGTAAAAATCCCAATTGTCTGAAGTGCTCAAAACCGGTCATCGGTTAGTAGATTGTGCAAGTTTCTTGAAAATGACTCCTTGGGATCGTTATTGTTTGATTAAAGGAAAGTTTTGTTGTTTCGTTGTCTTGATGTGGATCATTTGAGTAAAATTGTCGTAGTAAACTCAGTGTGCTCAATGTCGAGAATCTCATCATTCTTTATTGCACTTTTCCAGATCAAGTTCCAATGAAGGTGTTGCGTCCTCGTCGAACTCCAAGGCAGGTGGCACATCACCTATTAGTTGTTCTACATCCAACGATGTAGAAAATTCGACTGTTGTGTTGTCGACCGTCACTGCACATGTTTGAGATTGTAATGATCAGCTTTGTGATGTTCGTTTCTTGGTTGACACCGGGAGTCAGTGTCATTTTGTTACAGCCAAATTGTGTCGGCGTTTGAGACTACCATTCCAGCCCATGAAAACCGTTGTTCGTGGATTCGGTGGTGGTACTAGTGAAGTTCGAGGTCGTACTTGTGTGTCGATTCAGTCGAAGTTGGATCCTACCATCAAGTTTTCGATGGATGCCACAGTGGTAGATAAAGTCATCGACAAGTTGCCTTCTTGTGAAATCGACAGATCCAAACTTCATCATCTTGAAAATCTCACACTGGCTGACGACAATTCTACCTTCCTAGTAGAATAGATGGCATCATTGGTGCGGAGTTAGTTCCTCACTTGCTATGTGGGAGTCCTAGTATAGGTGAATCGCATGAATTGATGACTGTTAATAGTGTCTTTGGTCACATTCTGATGGGAGAGCGCCGATTCTCACTTCAACAACGAATGTGTCGAATTGTTTTACAGCCATCTGTAGTCCATTCGTTAGTAGTCCATTGTTGGTAGTTTTTGTGGAACGTTTTTGGAGTTGGAATCGTGCCCTGCACCAAGCTGTCAACTGAAACCGGAAGAGTTGGAGTGTGAGGTAAATTTTCGGAGTCTGTACATCGTGTGAATTCTGGTCGTTTTGTTGTTGCCTTGTCATTTGCGGAGCCGCCCAGCAGCTTGGGAGATTCGTATGCTGTCGCCAAACGCAGACTGCTGACTTTGGGAGACGACTAGAGCTTGACAGCAATACTCGTATTTCATATCATGAAATATTGATCGATTACCTACGTCAGGGTCACATGTCGTTTGTAGCAGATCAACAGACCAAGTGGTTACTACACCACATCACGCCATCGTGAAAGCAAGCAGCACTACCACGCCCATCCGAATTGTATTTGATGCTGGTTCCAGAACATCATCGGTTTGTCATTGAACCAGGTTCTTCATGCTGGTCCCAAATTGCAGACTGACATTTTGTTTTGTTAGTTATTTTCGTTGTTCCCAATCGCACTAACTGCCGACATTAAACAAATGTATCAACAGATTTAGTGGAGGATTCCTGCCGTCGTTATCAGCGTGTATGTGGAGATTTTCGCCGGAGGATCCAATCGAAATTTATCAGCTCAATTGTGTTGTTTTTGGTGTTTCAAGCTCTC
>NC_052506.1:207471-251198 GCF_014356525.2 Nilaparvata lugens | reverse complement strand
CCTTCGAGGAGGGTGAAGTCAGCGGCGAAGAGGAGGATGAGGTGCTCACTCAATCAAAGGTTAGTTTCAACAAATATTATTAACTTGTGTATGCACAGATTTTTTCCGTGATTGATTGTTAAAAAATCTGTGCACATACGAGTCTTTGATTATTTGATATGAATATTATTTGATCTGAATATTATTTGAACTGATTAGAATGCAAGCAATATTTCCTCGAACTGATTAGAAATGGTATTATGAGATATTATCGTTTGAAGTATTCAATCATGCATAAATGTCAGCAATATTATTTGAAGTGCTTGGAATGTAAAGGAAATATTATTTGAACCGAATAGAAATTGATGCTAAGGAAATATTATTTGAACTGCTTAGATATTATTATTATTAAAGTAGCCAATCATGCAACATTGTTACCAATATTATTTGAAGTGCTTGGAATGCAAAGGAAATATTATTTGAACCGAATAGAAATTGATGCTAAGGAAATATTATTTGAACTGCTTAGATATTATTATTTAAAGTAGCCACTCATGCAACATTGTTACCAATATTATTTGAAGTGCTTGGAATGCAAAGGAATATTATTGAACCGAATAGAAATTGATGCTAAGGAAATATTATTTGAACTGCTTAGATATTATTATTTAAAGTAGCCACTCATGCAACATTGTTACCAATATTATTTGAAGTGCTTGGAATGCAAAGGAAATATTATTTGAACCGAATAGAAATTGATGCTAAGGAAATATTATTTGAACTGTTTAGATATTATTGTTAAAAGTACTCGATCATGCAACAATGTTATTTCAATAACTGATATTACTCACTTTATGCAGAGAATTCGATGATAATCTGATGTAGAGATCTGAAACAAATAAGACACTAATCAAATATTTTTCAACAGAAACGTGTGGTGGATGAGGACTCCTCACTCGCACCGTTAATAAAGGAGGTGGAGGCTGAATTGGACTTTGTACAACTCGTCAACAAACCTCTACCCAAGCCATGGGTGCCGCTGCGAGAGTTGGAGGAGGATCAACCATACCGCATCGTCGCGGTGAGGGAGCACACAAACCAGCACGGGCGACGTATAATTTTAAAAATAATCAATGCAGGAAGCAAATGCGAGGTGTATCTGCCTCAAAGATTCGCTTCCTGCATTGATGCGGGAAAAATACGCCATTTCAACGAAACTTGTAAAAATTATGTGTTAGTAGTAACACATAAGTGTCCAAATTGGACAGATATAAAAATTGTTAAAGCTTAACAATTTTTATATCTGTATACAATTCGTTCACCTATGTGTTACGAATTGTATAGATGTATGTGAATAGTTGAATAGTTGAATAAAATGTGTGCATATTTGATAAAAAATTGTTTTCAATTCTTACCTGTTGTTGATGTTGATAAGTTCGTAATGAATATCACACAGAAGAAGAAGAAATGCTTCAGCTGCTCTGTTGTGAATGATATTTAAATAAGGTGAGCACGTCTTTTATAGTTTGTTGTGAGCATGCTCAGTAGACTTACCGCTAGAGGCACACAGCTGTGCAGGCAAGCGCTGCCAGCTTCTCGCCCCCTCCTACATTAGCACGTGCTCCCACAGATGTGGGTGGCCCAGCATCATTTCTTCCCTTTTCAAATCACATTCACCTTTCAGATTTGAAATAATATTCTTATCATTCAAGCAATGTATCATAGCAATATGGATTCACTTCAATCTGTCAGTATAGCATTAGATGTAGAAATATGAATTCACTTCCAACTCAATGGTTGAACATTAAACCAAATCAAGTTGATGTATTGATTATTTAATTAACCTCAGTTAATGTTCAACCATTGAGTTGAAAGGTAATGAAAAATGGTATGTAGGAGAAAAAAGCAGAGTTCGAGGAAACGGGGTAAAGGAATCTTGAGTTCAGCGGCAAGAGTTTTTAAAGGTGTGACAGGTTTGGCAGGTAATGTAACATCAACTATTCTAAATAAGGTAATTGATAACCTTGGAGAAGAATATCATATTCCCGGATACGAGTATTGCGGACCAGGAACAAAGGTTAATGAAAGGTTAAAGAGAGGTGATCAAGGTATAAATTCGTTAGATAAAGCTTGCAAGGCCCACGATATAGCCTATACTCAAAATAGTGATAATAAAACTCGAGCGGTAGCTGACAGGGCTCTAGCGAACGCTGCATGGGACATTTTCAAAAATCCTCAAACACCCCTTGCCGAGAAAGCACTTAGCTATCTTGTTACAAACGTTATGAAAGCTAAAGCGGCGTTTGGTGGGACTTTGAGAAAGAAGAAGAAGAAGAAGGGGGAGAGGAGAAGTTATAGTAACGATATTAGACGCAAAGCTATAGCTCAGTTGAAAAAGCATATTGCAGGAAAAGGATATTTTTTGAAGCCTTTTCCTAAAAGTGGTGGCAGACTTCTACCCCCACCCCCACCAGCATCATATGGAGTGAGTTTATTCCCTCAAGTTAAGAAACGTAGAACAACAAAGAAGAGTAGGAAGAAGAAGAAGAAGAAGACATGAATATTGAAGGAGAATTGAGTAATTATGATTTGATTGATTGGTCGAAATTATTACAGATTCGGTTAAGAGGCATATATATGCTAGATGCATTACCCAAAAAAATTCTAAAAAACGAGAATGCCATTGTGAATTTAGCAAGGGAAAGCGAGGATGGGACACATTGGGTAGCATATAAGAAAATTGGTTCTAATGTTTGGTATTTTGATCCAATTGGAAATTTACAACCTCCATACGAATTGGACAAATATTGGAAAAAAGAAAATGGAGTAAATATATTTTATAATGTAGAGCATATGCAACCATTAAATAGCGATTTTTGTGGTCATCTTACATTATTGTTTCTTGCAAATCAGTTGTAATTAAGTGTTTGTGGTGAACACACAAGATGGTGGTTATTACATTACGATCTAACACAAGTGATCTCTATGAACATTTACAAGAAATTATAGAATTGGATAAAAATCGTGAATGGGAAATTGGATTGATTAATTTTTCCAGTTACAATAGTATTGCAAACATTAACAAAGGAACAAATTCCAGCTTCAAATATGGTGATAGATTAATCGAGTTGGATACTGGTGCATATGAAGTTGAGGATATTATAAAATCTTTAAAGAATAAATTGAATATTGATGACAAGAAGAATAAACTTATTATACGTGCAAACGTAAATACTATGAAGATTGAAATTCATTCTGATAAAGCCATTGATTTAACACGTTCTGATTCGATTGCTAAGATACTTGGTTTTGATAATGTTGTTTTGCAGCCAAATAAATGGCATTATTCCAAACATTTGGTTAACATAACAAGCGTTGACAGTATTGTAGTTGAGTGTAATTTAGCTTGCGGCAGTTACTCTGAGGGAAAACAAAAACATGTAATCTACGAATTTTTACCAAGGTTCCTAGCGGTTATTTAATAAACGAAGTACCATCACCGATTATTTATGTACCTTTGAATACGCATCGAATTCAAACTATTAATGTAAAGGTAACGGACCAGAACGGATCGTTTATTGATTTCCGCGGAGATACAATTACAATTAGGTTGCACATACGTGAAAAGTAATGGGTTATCTTATTTTCAACCCACGTTCGAATAAGACCAATCAAGTCATTAGAGAAAGGAACGCGATAGCGACAACACCTAAAAACAAACGTGCTTTGTCGGCTAAAAGCGCGAGAATATTAGAAAAGTTGGGTTTTATAGTCGATTGGCGACATGTTAGGCGGGGTGCGGCGGCAATTAGTGAAATTCTGGATGTGGAGACAGACCTTCAGTTTTATAATGATATTACTAAATTCCAATTTCACACTCATACAGTTTATTCGGGACAGGAAATAAAAAACTCTGACGAGGCACGTATTGGCATAAATTCTTTAGATGTCTATTCTTTACCTTGTAAATCATTCATATTGATTGAGGGAACAGTTAACTGTACAAAACCGGGAAAGACCCAGCCGATGCACCAGTTGCAGCAGACTATAAATTAAGCAGTAACGTAATCGGTAACCTTTTTGACGAAATACGATATGAATTAGCAGGTCAGCAAATTTCTAAATCAAGATTGATTGGATTAACATCCACAATTAAAGCTATATTGGTGAAAAATACTCTCGATAAAAACACATATCACTTGGCTGGTTTTGACAGAGCAGGATATGAGCTAACGGATAATACATTCACTTTCTGTGTTCCGCTGAAATTAATCCTCCCGTTTTTTGAAGATTTTCAAAGAATAATTTTAAATTTGAAACAGGAACTCGTCTTATTGAGGTCACCGACAGATCTAAATTGTGTTGAGTCTCAAAGTGGAACAAACGTTAGTGTGAAAATTACAAAACTGCAATGGCGCATGCCCTACATAACTTTAGAAGATCATGTAAGACTGAAATTTTTGAGACTGCTCGATGCTGACACTCCACTGAAATTAGGTTTCCGCCATTGGGAAATTTGTGAATTACCAATTTGCAAAATTCACTTAACCATTCTTGGGCAGTTCGTACCACATCGAGTTTTGATAGTCCAAAATACGTTATAATTGCATTTCAAACTGATCGTAAGAATAAAATTAAAAATCAATATCTAATTTCGATAGCTGCGGTATTTACAATGTTAAAGTATATTTGAACAGTGAGTATTATCCATATGAAAATCTGCTAGGTAAGAAGGAGGTTTTATACCGGATGTTCTTGGATTTCGCGCCCTCGTATTATAATCATTCAATCAATAGCGAACTCGGAACAGAAATCGACTTTAAAACATTTTGTGAATCAACACCGCTGATTGTTGTAGATTGTTCACACCAACCAAGTCATTTGAAATCATCGACAGATGTTCGTATTGAAATGGAATTTAAAAGTGCAGTACCTGCAAATACTTCCGCGTATTGCGTTTTAATTAGCGATCGTGTGATGGAATACACACCTCTCACGAGCATGGTGAAAGAAGTTCAGTAATTTTATTGATAGAGCGCACCGCCTATATAAGGTGTGCATTCTGCTCAATTTAGTTCATTATCAGTTTCACCTTTGAACAGACAACATGTCCTATTCTTTGTGTTCTGATATTTTGGACAAGCCACAAACTCGCTCTATTGGTATTCAGTGCGATCTTGATAGTTTCTATTATGAAGCAAGGTGCAGTACACCGAAGCCGCTGGAGGTGGAGGAGGAGGGGAGAGACGAAGGATTACCGAAGCCGCTGCAGGTGGAGGAGGAGAAACGAGAAGGATTCGAGGAGTCCGCCGCCGCTGAGGAGAGAGACAAAGCCCGCGAGGTCGTCGAAGAGAAAGAAGGTCAAGCGAGTGCTAAAATTGCTACGGTTGATCTTCACTGGTTTAAACAAGATTGTAATCAAATTATTGTGAAAGAACTTGCCATAATTGATCAGTTTAATAATTATATTGTGTTCCATTTCAAATCACCATTTGCAAAGACAGAATTGAGTGCAAAATTGTATAACGATGTAACATGGTTAGAACGTCACTATCATAAAATAAAATGGGAAGATGGAGATTTAGAATACAGTGAGTCATTAATACGTGATTACCTTGCAGCTTATGAGAAAATTTTCACAAAAGGAACTGAGAAAGCAAAGTTTTTAAGAAGATTGCATAGCAACGTACAATGCATACCAGAGGATTTTCCAAAACCTGATTTCAGCTTTTTCACTAGTTCATGGTGTTATGCTGCATGCAACATTCATAAAAATAAACCACATTCTCGCTGTGCGTTATTCTCTGCTCAACATTATAATTCTTTGTTGTTTAAAAATATGTATCAAACAAATAATTTCTTGTGCGAAAACAATCGAATGCAAAGTATGAAAATGGCTCCAATGTACACGAATTCACAGAAAAGAAACTTTGCTCGTTATGGATTCTTCTACAACGGAAAGGATCTACAGTGTGTTTATTGCCTGCATGCATTGAGACTGCATAAAGCGCGTACATGTTGTCTATCGTCAATTGATGAAGAAAGACCACTTAATTACTCTATAATAGTTCCTGCCTACACTTAGTTTTCTTCATTCGCTCAACAACATGGATCCGAGAAAGTGGTTGGCTGCTGACAACGAATTGGAAGTGAGGTTAAAAAACTGTATTGATTGGTACGATGAGTGTGAAAGTGCAATTAGGAAATCAACTCCTGAAAATTATAGTTTGGCGAAGCAATTGAAAGACATTTTTCTAAGCACGGTGAATTTAAATGATATAAGAGACTATCTATGTTATTATCGTCCTCATAATTTGTGTATAGATAAGCTAATTAGAATTGAAGATGAAGTTATGTATTGTTGTAGTGAAATGTGTAAATAAACGTTTTCTGCCTTCAAATGATTTTTCATTCCGATATCCCATTCACGTTTTTTAGTTTAGTTGCTGCTTAGAGCTAGACCAGACAGCACGTGTGGGGTAATCTTTAGTACACGTGCGCCTATAACACGTGCATCTCATCAATTTAGAAATCTTTCCCCCTCATTCGAGTCACGTCAAACATCTGCGAGATGCAGTGTTATGGTTTTTCAAAATTCAAAAAATATCTCGTCTCTTGATGTCAATTTCATTTAATGAATTTGATTCAATTGCGAAGAATATTAAATTTTCAACAGGATGTCAAGATGTTGATTTACCGTTAACAAAAACAGAAAATGTACACTTTTCGATTCTATCTGAGATTTTCGAACTGCTCAATATTCTAGACAGCGGTCATCTACATTATGATTGTACAAATGATTCGTCATTATCTGTTGTTAAAAATTCCGATGAACTTTGGAAATGCTTGTACGATATTGCAGATAAAAAATGTAAAAGAACGTAGAGATTTATAGCATTAGATGAGAGAGAATTTCTCAATTCAATTAGATGTAGAGAGAGTCATTGACCTCACTTTGGATTAGAGTAATATGGATTCACTTTAATCTGTCACCAAGGGAATTTTTCCCTCTCATCTATACTGGGAGAGAATTTCTCAATTGATTCTTATCTCCTTTCCTTTCCTAATAAAGAAGGGTGCGGGAAAGAGATGCCACGAGTAAAAGAAGGAGATCTCTATCTCTTGAGCCTGTCATCGTAGTATATCATTGGAGCGAAATGGATTCACTTCAATCTGTCAGTATAGCATTAGATGTAGAAATATGAATTCACTTTAATCTGACACCAAAGGAATTTCTCAAAGTGAGTCTGGCATCATAGTAGAGCGAAATGGATTCACTTCAATCTGTCAGTATAGCATTAGATGTAGAAATATGGATTCACTTTAATTTGACAGTAGAGAATTTTTCCCTCTCAAAGAGATTTTTTTCCCCACATCTTTAGGTTTCACCTCAATCTGTCAGTATAGCATTAGATGTAGAAATATGGATTCACTTTAATTTGACAGTAGAGAGAGGGAATTTTTCCTCCTAAAAGGGAAATTTTTTTTTCCCTCACCTGGAGAGAGAGAGAGAGATATCTCTCTCTATCCCCCTCACCTCCACTGGACAGGGGGAAGGGGAAATCTATTTTTAGAAAGAGAGAGAAAGATATATCTCCCTCTCTCTCTATCCCCCTCACCTCCACTGGACAGGGGGAAGGGGAAATCTATTTTTAGAAAGAGAGAGAAAGATATATCTCCCTCTCTCTCTATCCCCCTCACCTCCACTGGACAGGGGGAAGGGGAAATCTATTTTTAGAAAGAGAGAGAAAGATATATCTCCCTCTCTCTCTATCCCCCTCACCTCCACTGGACAGGGGGAAGGGGAAATCTATTTTTAGAACACCCCCCACCCTACAGGCGGGGGGAAGGGGAGGAGGGATGGACGAGGGGGGAGAGGGGGGAGGGGATTTCGAGCAAAAAATAAAAATTCAAATAAAAATAAATTTCATTCCAATTCAATTCTATAATTCCATTTTCTAATTCTATTCTACTTCATTTCGGATTTCTAATTTTAAATCTCCTCTTTTCTATCAATTCATAATCTACACCTTTCCTTATCCATAACCCACTCAAATTTGAAATCTCCCGCTTGTAAGCCATAATGGCCCCCCAACTAATCCCATAATGCTCCTTCAATCAGTACGCCTCCATTCCTCTGTGCTCTATGGCAGGGCTCTCCAACCTATGGCCCGTGTGCCACATCTGGCCCGTGAGCCACATCCGGCCCATGGATGGATTTTGTCCGGCCCGCCAAGAATTATTGCAACAGATTTTTTAAAATATATATTTATACACATTTTTGACAACAACTGTGAGTTCAGTACTCTTCTCTTACTTGCCACTCCATTTCTTAATAAGTGTAAAATTAGCTGTGAACAAGCAGCGATCAACCATTGTGAGATATTAGCAAATGGTTTGCATGGACTGTACATGTCCTGTTTGAACGCTACAAAGAAGGTAACCTACTTCCATTTTACACTTCTCTTCCAGAAAAAGACTTAACAAATATAAAAAATCTGGTGTGGTACACACACACACACACAACTTTCCTTGCTCATTGATCTATAACCCTCATTAACGAGGATAATTTTAGGGGAATAACATAATGCAGATTGGCGGCTAAATAATTTTATTAAAACTACGATCATACTATTGTAATTGTTTTCAGAGTACATTTTTCTTTGTTTGAATAAATTATGAAATTTGAGGATTTTTTAAAAGTTGTCAAAACAGCTGTTCTAGAAATAAAAAATCGACATGTGTTCTTTTGAATAAACTGCTCTACCTACCCAAAGTTAGTAGACACCTAAAGTTAGTTTGTCTACTAACGTTGCTACCTACCTACCTCACGCACGAGAGGGACGTTACAAAGTGAATTTCTCAAAGATGGGGTGGACCCCCTGTTAGTTTCTCAGAAAGGAGTTTCATGCCAGTTCATAGAGCTGATATATAACTATACAGGGTATGAATTTTTAAAAAAATCGGTCGAGTCATTTTTGAGAAAATTGAGATAGAAATTTAACAAAATTCATTCTTCTCAGGAATATTACGGAGCTCCTGCAATTTTCCCAGAAATGAGACTCATGTCAGTTGATAGGGCTTATAAATAGCTATCTAAGGTATAAATTTGAAGAAAATCGTTAGAGCCGTTTTCGAGAAAACCGTGAAAAACATGTTTTTTAGCCATTATCCGCCATTATTTCCGCCATTTTGAATTGGATTTCTTATTCAATCCTCATGGAATAAGGACCTTAAGTTTAAAACTTCAAGTCAATAGGTTAATTAGAAATGGAGTTATCGTGTTCACAGACACACACACACACCCACACACAGACCAACACCCAAAAATCTGGTGTGGTACACTCACACAACTTTGAAACTGCGATCAGACTTCTGTATATGGTGTATATATAATTGTTTTCAAAGTACTTTTTCTTTGTGTGAATGTGAAATTCGATGATTTTTTTAGTCGTAATTTTTTTAAAGTCGTCAAAACAGCTGTTCTACAGATGAAATATCTCGACTATGTGTTCTTTTTATGAACTGCGCTACCTACCTACCTCATGCACGAGAAGGAGGTTACTAAGTCCATTTCCCAAGGATGGGGTGGACCCCCCATTGGTTTCCCAGAAAGTAAACTCATGCCAGTTGATAGAGCTGATAAATAACTATACAGGGTATGAATTTAAAAAAAATCGGTCAAGTTATTTTTGAGAAATCGTGAAGAACATGGTTTTTTAGTAATTATCCGCCATTTTCCTCAAGAATATTACGGAGCTCCTGCAATTTTCCAAGGAAAAAACTCATGTCATTTGATAGGGCTTATGAATAGCTATCCATGGTTTGAATTTGAAGAAAATCGTTAAAGCCATTTTCAAGAAAACCGTGAAAACCCTGGTTTTTTGGTCATTATCCGCCATTTTTCTCAAGAATATTACGGAGCTCATGGAATTTTCCCAGAAATGAGACTTATGCCAGTTGATAGTGCTTATGAATATCTATCCATGGTATGAATTTGAAGAAAATCGTTAGAGCCGTTTTCGAGAAAACGGTGAAAAACATGGATTTTTAGTCATTATCCGCCATTTTTCTCAAGAATATTACGGAGCTCCTGAAATTTTCCCAGAAATGAGACTTATGCCAGATGATAGGGCTTATGAATGGTATCCATGGTATGAATTTGAAGAAAATCGTTGGAGCCGTTTTCGAGAAAACGGTGAAAAACATGGATTTTTAGTCATTATCCCCCATTTTTCTCAAGAATATTACGGAGCTCCTGAAATTTTCCCAGAAATGAGACTTATGCCAGATGATAGGGCTTATAAATAGCTATCCATGGTATAAATTTGAAGAAAATCGTTGGAGCCGTTTTCGAGAAAACCGTGAAAAACATGGTTTTTTAGTCATTTTCCGCCATTTTTCTCAAGAATATTACGGAGCTCCTGAAATTTTCCCAGGAATGAGACTTATGCCAGTTGATAGGACTTATAAATAGCTATCCATGATATAAATTTGAAGAAAATCGTTAGAGCCATTTTTGAGAAAAACGTGAAAAACATGGTTTTTTAGTAATTATCCGTCATTTTTTCCGCCATCTTGAATTGAATTTTATTGAATTTCTTATTGTCGGGTCCTCATGGTATAGGGACCTTAAGTTTAAAATTTCAAATCGATCGGCTAATTAGGATTGGAGTTATCGTGTTCACAGACATACACACACACACACATACACACACACACACATACACACACACACACACACACATACACACATACACACACACAGACCAATACCCAAAAAATCATGTTTTTGGACTCAGGGGACCTTGAAACGTATAGAAAATTTAAAATTGGGGTACCTTAATTTTTTTTGGAAAGCAATACTTTCCTTACCTATGGTAGTAGGGCAAGGAAAGTAAAAAACCATGCTCGAGCTATGTTTTCTCTTTTTGGATCTACCTACAAGTGTGAGCAGACATTTTCAAAAATGAAGTTTGTTAAATCCAAATACTTCCTTGTCAGATGAACATTTGAAATCAATTTTTAATGATTGGAACCACAAAGTTTGATCCTAAATGGGCGGACAATTCAAGTGGAAAACAAATTCTCACTACAAATGAGTATTCTCTCTTAGCATGGTAACTTTTTATAAATTCATGCATTGTCAAGTTTTCTTATGAGCTTTCTACACTCAATAAATTGGACTTTGTATCAAAATGAAATTAATTGGTTTGTTTCTTCCTACTTAAACATTACTAAACCCCTCATATTATATAATAATTGTGCACCCCCCAAAATCCCCCGTCGTGTGTGTCCCCACAAGTCAAATTCCACGTACATCCTTGTTATTGGCCCTCTTAGCCTCCCAAGAATTAACAAAGTGGCCCTTGGATAAAAAAGGTTAAAGACCCCCTGCTCTATGGTCTACACAACATCTCTACCGTGTCTCTGTGGTCGCGACCGTTGGAATATTCAAATCTGCACCACTTCACTTCCTGTTTCTTCCTCTTCCTGTATAATAATGTATGGCTAACGTCAACCATAGGTACTTATTATTAGTCAACCCAACTTTTGTTTTAAAAGCCTGTCAATATTTTTACTTAGTTCTCAAGAGAACCATGAGATGAACTAAATTTATAGCCCAACTCGCCAACTGTATCAATGTAACATTTAGATTCAAGAATCAGGATTCTTTCTCATTCAACTCCCAAACTTAACCTAAAAAAACTAAGGGTTAATTAAATACTAAGAATAGAATAACAAAACTTAAACTTACATAGCAGATTCCCAGTGACAGGAGAAAGATAGAACTGAATGTTGGAAATGAGTGAGTCCTCTTCAGCATCGCATCCATTTTGACGTATGCAGTATGCAGCTAAACAACTGTCCAACTAACCTGCCACTGAAAGTTGAAAGACTGACTGACTAACTAGCTAGAAACAACTGCGTGAGTGCTAATATCGACGGAGAATGATGAAGTGGAGGGGCAGGAGATCAATCGTTAACTTATCTCATTTTCTCTTTCTCCCTTGCTCGCCTATTCCTCTTCCATCCTCTTCTGATACCGCATCACGTTTGCTTTTGTTAATCTTTGCCCCAAAGGGAGTGAGAGAGGTTGTTGAACATGACCAAGTCGACGACCTAAGCCATCACGAACTACTTAAAAATAGATGAATAAAATAAGAGAGATGCGTGATGGAATAAAGGGGCAGCAGGATAAAGAGAAATAAGGAAGGAGAACACTTTTGGAATGGTAGGTCGAGAGAATAGCAGAAGGTAGTTCTTGGAACAAGTTCTGAGTTGCAGATAATAATAAGCTTGTCCACCTGGCAAAGCTCTTAAGTGAGGAGATTATTGATAATAAATAAAAAAAAGGATGCATACAAGAGAGCAAGAGGGAGATATTGAAATAGATTAGGATACCTTCATCTATAGGAGCCTGGAGTCCTGAACTTCCCTTTTAAACTTCACATACAGTAACTGGAGTAACATAAGGTATAAAAAACAGTGAGAAATATACTTATAAAATTTGTAAAGAAACATTCCTATGCCTGCCAGATTCTAAGGCTGTGCAACAGACTAAAAACCTCTTACTGGATTTTTTCACAGTTTTTTGATTTGTAAGTTTGGCCTTCTATCAAGTTATATCAAAATAGAAGAGTTTTCTTGGGAAAATTTTATTTTTCTGATTATTACTTTTTGAGATTCGAGCGCATGTTTTAATTTTAGGGACAGATGATTTTGATTGAATAAAAAAAATTCTTGATATCAATTTTTGAAAATGGAATTTTCTCTCTCTCTCAACTCTCTCAACATTTCTTGAGGATTTTTTCTATTCAATCAACAATAAGTACGGTACACCATGAAAAATTAATCCTCTGAATTTCATGAATTTATCTCTTACTGTACCGAATTTGAAATTTAATGATCTGTCCCAAAAATTTAAACTTTACTCGCTCATATCTCAAAAATTAGCCTAACTGGAAAAAAATCCTGAGAAAACTTTTTATTCTGATAACGTGATAGTATACAAACAGAAAACTTTGAATTTTTTTTTAGCCTGTTGCACAGCCTTAAGTGTATAAAGGCAAACAAATGAATTATTGATACCTAGTCGAAGTGAAGTCAAACATTCAAATACCTAGGTGGTAAATAAAACTTGAAGAGAAAATAAGAATGAGAAGTAGAGATGAGAAAGAGGGAGAATGAAATTGAATTGGATTGCTGCCTTTATTTCATTCTAGGAGAGCAAAGTTTGAGAGAGAAAGAGATTAATAAAGCATTATTATAGAGTATCATCAGTATGGTGTGTGGGTGGAGTGGGATGAAAGTAAAGTTTTATTTCGTGATAAATTTTAACACTACTGGTATCGATTATGGACTAGTTTCTTTATTATTATTTTAATGGGAATCACTTCAAATTGTCAGCATTTATTTCGATAAGAGGCATTGATGCTTTTCAAATTAATTTCTTTATGGTATAATCGAAAAATTGATAGAGAATGAACTGAGAATAAATGTTTACTGCTGTACACTGTACTTATCACTTATGGGGGTAGGCTGATAACTAATGCACAAAAATGCTTGTAGAGCACAAACTAAATAAACTTCAGAAGCGCGCCTGGTGGCATGTGGAAGTACTATTTCTCCTCTACACGGCTGCGCAGTTTGAAGGTGTTGTGTTCATCCAGTTTGATTTGGTTAGTGAAAGTATGGCGTCGCGTTCTGGTGTTATGTCAATGCGAATTAAACAACGCGCTGTTATCGAATTTTTAACTGCTGAGAAAGTGAATCCTTGTGAGATTCATTGTCGTTTAAAGGCTGTTTATTGTGACGATACTGTTGATAGGTCTACCGTGAATCGATGGGTTATAAAATTTCGAGATTGCCAAACCTGGAAAAGCCTCAATTGTTGACGAAGAAGCGGACGTGCAATCACTGCCACAGACGATAATCATTGTAAACTTGTTGAAGACTTGATTCAAAATGACTGGTGAATCACTCAACAGCGTATCACAAACCAAGTTGGAATATCCAAGGAACGTGTCGGCTTCATTATTGAACAATTGGGATACCATAAAATCTGTGCATGATGGGTACCACGCTATCTGACAGATGAGAATAAACAGCGTCGATTGGAATGCTGTGAACAACTTTTGAAGCACTACCGTGACGAAGGAGACGACTTTCTTTTGAATATTGTGCTGGGGGACGAGTCATGGGTTCATCATTACGACCCTGAAGAAAAAAGGCAGAGCGGTGAATATCGTCATTCACATTCTCCTGTTGTGAAAAAGTTCAAAACACAACTGTTGAATTTCACATCCAATTCAATGATTGAAATCATTAGTTCCTTCTTTACCGCCTGGAGCGCTCATTTCTTCTGCTCACATTTCGTCTTCTCTCCAGCAGCTGCTGCGCTCTGGTGACTGCTTTTCAAAGCTGGACACAGCCTATGGCAGCTATGACTTGCATTTTTTAATGGCGGCGTCCTCTCTTCAATCTTGATGTCGAAGTCGTGTTTCGTTTATTCTTTTCAAGTTTTTTCTGATGAAAACTTTGCTCAGTGCAATGGGATAATTCTATTCCTATTTCTCCATTCTTGTGAGTTGGTGATGCGTGCGTGTAACAAATTGATTTAATATCAATTTCATTTTCCTTTGGGTGAACCCGTAACCACAGATGAAAGAAACACTTTATGCTTCTTCCGTGCCGTAACCATCTACCTTTGACTGTAACTTGGTGTGCCTTGTTAATATTTTGTGAATCTACTTCAACACTTTTATCAACTTTCAACTTGGATTGACGTGCCTTGTTGCTGTTAATGAATCTGTTTCAATATCATATTGAATCTTCTTTTAAACTTGATTTCGAACTGTAACTTACTAATGTTTGGTAATGCCCTGCCTTTACTTGACTGTTGTGTTTAAACTGGTAGCCACACACTTGCTTAGGCTTACCTCAGTTTCCATATGAACTGGACAATTCAACTAAAGTTAGCTCTTCAAATATTGAACAGTGATTAATATTTTCTTGGAAGATCTTTCAATGTTTCCAAATGAACTGGGAGTTATCAATGTGCTGTAACCAATCGTCTTATCCATACAAGTGTTGGAAATCTGCATCAATTCATCACGGACAGTATACCCATACTTCAAGCAAGCCTACCTTGACTATTTCCTGGAGCCAACTTGAACACCACTATCATGTTGAAACCCTAGGTAACTGCATATTTTTACCATCCTTGTATTTGCTAATTACCTTTATCTTCTTATCCCTTAAATAAGGTTAGGGTTGAGTTCATTTATTATTTGGATCTATTTACTTAGGCTATTTTGATTTTTGTTGCTTCATCATAGGTCAGATTTTTGTATGAAACAAGAATAACTTGACAACCTATTGTAATTTTTTCAATCATGAATGTTGTCAGAACATAATCTTTTCTTGTTCATGATGCAACTTACTATTGCAGAATCACTTAATATATTAAAATATTGGTTACTTGGTAAAATATTGTACATCACAATTTATTGACTTAGGATTTTAAAACAAACAAGCAATTTTAGGCTTGTTATTTGATCATCACAATTTATTGACTTAGGATTTTAAAACAAACAAGCAATTTTTATTGCATCAAATATATTTTGTTCAATTACAATATTTTGTAATCTACAAATTTTATAAATATTAAATTCATCACATTTTAAATTCAATTTCAGTATTTTTCAAGCTCATTATTATTGTAATCTTATGATTAGTATTCAAGTTCTTTGTAAGTGTGAATTACCATAGATTCAGTGTATCTTAACTGAATTGTCCCTACTAAACTTCGATGTTTATCAATTATAAATTTTCATATTAAACCTCAATGGTTATTGATTTTGAACTGCTTCTAATGATTCTTGATGTTTATCAGCTATCTTGATTGTCTGTTTCTCCATTTAAATTTTTATGTTTGCTGAACTTGACAATTTGTTATCAACTTTAATTTTGTATGACTATTGAGCTACTTGTATTCACTATCAAAAATTATTGTTCTGCCATTTCTATTTCAATACATTTATATATTGCTCACTTGGTATTTTTTCTCCAAGAACCTATTCATATTAGTAATAATTTTTCCGTCTTTTATGAAACAAAGATGGTGGTCCTCTTCATTAAAATTATATTGTATCTGGGTCAATGACCAATAAACAAAATATTTACATCACATTGACCAGCCGCTCTATACTGAGCCACTAGCTACCAGAATTCGGACTCAGAAACAATATAAACTGGTCCTCTGGCCCGCCGGATATCCTATTAATCTTGTAATTTTGTTTCTTTTCATGTGTACTCAATCGCCCATGTACCTTGTAACCTGGACTGAGGGTTGCTGTGGACGAGGGGTTGCCAATGAGACGTACCATTCAGTGGCCAAGCTGTCCATACCATGTATCAGTTGGACAAGTTGCGCGACCATACACAAGCCAGCATTAATCACAATTACATCACAACCACAGCACAGGTGTCAGTGAAAGTGCAGTGATAATCTCAGTGAAGGTCGTATGAAAATTTTCTTTTGTTATCAATACCTTTTTTGTAACAATGGCTACATCCCCTCCTCCCAGTGACTCACGTTCAGTGTCCCCAGATTTAGGGTCTGAGCATTCTGCTCTTATCAGTTCTAGGAACAATTTACTAGAAGAAGCCAACTGGTTCTTCACAGAGTATCCAAATTTTATTGTAAATGATGAAGCAACATATTATCACTTACTTACCATTAAAAATGAAGTTGATCTCCTCAGAGATAAATACAAGAAAATTCATGAACAAATACAACACAAAAATGTATCATTTGACAAGGAATCACACTTTGAAACAATTAAAAGGTTCATATTATTCATTTCTAAAGCAAATGCTGCATTGAAAGCTTTTGAGGCTAAAATAACTAACACTCGAAATGATCTTGTTTCACAACAATCAGTACAACCTGCTACTACTGCATCACAGCATGCAAATTTTAATTTGCCCCAAATTCCTCTCCCTCATTTTGATGGAAACTTCTCAAAATGGCAGGCATTCTCCAGTGCATTTATGCACATAATAGGTAGTCAGGAGCAAATTAGTAGCACATTGAAATTTTTCTATTTACGACAAACATTGAGTGGTGAAGCTCTAGCAAGAGTGGAACATATTGATGCCAATGAAAAAGGGTTTGAAGTAGCCTGGAAATTGCTCGAAGAGCGATATGACAATAAACGACTCATTGCAACAAACCACATCACTGCCATTGAGTCTCCACCTGCAGTTAAGCGTAACTGTGCACAATCATTGCGTGCATTCATTGATTTTTGTAAATCACATATTGCTGCCCTTCAGGCACTTGAACTTAAGAATCTCACTGACTTATTGTATATGCATAAAATGTTGTCGCAATTGGACTCTAACACTGTTAAGGAATGGGAGAAATCAGTTCCTATTGACAGTATTCCAACAATTGAGAAGTTTTGGAATTTCTTGGAATCACAATGTAAAGTTATGGATGCAGTTGCATCCAGTGCTAACAATTCAACAACTATTCACTCTAGTAATGCAACTAATCCTGCTTCCAAGCAATCAAAAGTTAATCACTTTCAATCAAGTAATCAAAATAATGTAAAAATGTTTCATAATTTGACAACCAATTGTACTTTCTGTAGAGGCTCAAATCACATGGCCTACAAATGTAATGAATTGCTCAAATTACAGCCTTCTGACCGTTGGAATGCTGTCAAAAGCAAAAACCTTTGCTTCAATTGTCTCAAACCACATGTTCCTAATCATGGTTGTTCTACAAAATCTTGTTTTCATTGTGGTAAGGCACACCACTCTATTCTGCATTCACTAGGTTCGGGACAGAATCAACAAAAAGGTAAAGAAGTTACTTCTAACAATATTCATTCGTCAGTGAAAAAATCATCAGTTGAAAATTCCATTATTGACAATCATTCAAAGGCTTCATCTTCATCTGTTGCAGTCCTTCCTCAATTAAATGAGAGGAGCATGGTTTCATCAGATAATAATGTACATTCAAATGTTGCATCCTCAGTTTGTCTATTTCAGCAAGCTAGTGTTTCTCTTCTTCCTACAGCTCAAGTTTTTGTTGAGGACTCACAAGGAAATTTGATTAAATGTGTTGCATTGCTAGACAGTGGCTCGGATTGCAACCTTATCTCACAACATTTGGCTGATAAGCTTGCATTACCAGCGGTCAGTACTGAAACAACTATTCATTCTATTGGTGGCAACCAATCAAAGTCAACTTATGTTCTTTCAATTCTTGTCAAATCTACAGACCAACAATGGTCCACTGAAGAATCTTGTATTGTCATTGATAAAGTTCCATCTTCCTTTTCAAATTCCAGAATTGAAATAGAAAAACTTGAAATTCCATCACATATTTCACTGGCTGATCCTAACTTTTTCAAGGCTAAAAACATTGATCTTCTTCTCGGCGCTGGCGTTTTTGCTTCAGTCTTGTCAGCAGGACAGATTGTCATTTCCAAAGATGCACCCATTCTCCAGAGCACAAGGTTGGGTTGGATTATTTTTGGCTCTTGCAAGGTACCCAGCTCATCTGTTCCAAATTCTCATGTATCCAATTTTTTGTCAACAGTTTCATCAAACACTCCTTGCCAACTTGAAAAATTCTGGGCTCTCGAAAGTGTAATTGCGGAGATTCCACCACCTGATGATATTGTTTTCTCAGAAAAGCATTATGAAGAGCACACTCATCGTCAGGAGGATGGTAGATTCATTGTATCACTCCCTAAAAAGGAATCATTTCATACTCTGGGTGAGTCCAAGTTTCAAGCACTTAAACGATTCAAATCTCTGGAACAAAGATTAGCAAGGAATAATGAATTGAAATCTCAATATGTGGCCTTCATGGAAGAATACAAGGAACTACAACACATGACTAAGGTTGATGAGCCCACAGAGAATCAAGCGGTGTACTACATCCCACATCACCCTGTCTTTAAACTTGATTCTACTACTACAAAACTTCGAGTAGTTTTTGATTGTTCTGCCAAAACTTCTACTGGAGTTTCCTTAAATGATGTTCTTCACATAGGGCATACTGTTCAGCCAGAGCTCTTTGAAACTGTTCTGCGCTTTCGTACTCATCTTATTGCCTTTGCAGCTGATATTGCAAAAATGTATAGGCAGATTCTCCTAGATCCAGCTGATCGTGATCTACACCGCATATTCTGGCGTGATGACATCAATAAACCAGTAGAACAATATCGCCTTAATACTGTGACTTATGGTTCTGGTCCTGCAGCATTCTTGGCAACGCGCACACTAATTCAACTTGCTGATATGGAAGCAAGGGATGATATCTCAGTGTCTCAAGTCATCAAAAACGACTTCTACGTGGATGATTATTATCTGGCTGTAATACTCTTGAGCAGGCAGTTACTGTGTCAAAAAATTTGATCAGCACTCTTGAAAAGGGTGGTTTTCAACTTCGAAAATGGATGTCCAATTCTACAGATCTTCTCAGTACTATTCCATCACATCTTCTAGAGACATCATCTACTAAAGCAGTTGCCAACAGTAATGATACTGTTGCAAAGGCCCTAGGCCTTATTTGGAATTCCACTTCTGACATGCTATCAATTTCATCAAGTGTTGGAGAGATCTCACACAAAACAACTTTCACTAAACGGGAATTTCTTTCCTGCATTGCGTCAATATTTGATCCATTAGGTTTAATATCGCCTATCGTCATTGCTCCTAAAATTCTTTTCCAAGAATTATGGTTAGCCCGTATAGGCTGGGATGATTCATTACCCCCAGGTCTATTGAGTAAATGGTTGAAAATCCTTCAAGAGCTGCATTCTATCTCTAATATTAATATTCCACGTTGTGTAATCAGTGCTGATACTGATTCTACCTTTGAATTGCATGGCTTCTCTGACGCCAGCCTCAAGGCATATGGAGCTTGTATATATGTTCGTTCTGTATCAAGTAATGGAATAAAGGTCCACCTACTATGCTCAAAATCTCGTGTAGCACCTCTTAAGGCATTGTCCATTCCCAAACTGGAATTATGCGCTGCACATTTATTGTCTCGGCTAATCAACAAGGTATTGAATGCTATTAAGTTACCAATCTCCAATGTCTTCCTATGGTCTGACTCGCAAACTGTGTGTGATTGGATCAAAACACCTCCTGATAGGAAAAATGTCTTTTGTTCTACTCGTATTTTTGAAATTCAAGAGTCTACCTCATCATTTCATTGGAATCATGTTCGCACATCCAATAATCCTTCTGACCTCATCTCAAGAGGTTGCTCTCCACTTGAATTAATGAATTGCAAACTGTGGTGGTCAGGTCCATCATGGTTATCATCTTCAAGGGAGTCATGGGACTCATTTTCATCAAATGTATTATTGTCCGAATCTACTCGTGTTTCTTTAGTTATTAATTCTAATCAATCTGTATTGTCTAATTTATTTGTAAGGTGCTCTAATTATCATAAAATGGTTCGCTCTGCTGCATATGTATTACGCTATCTTCATAATTTGCAGCATCCTGATGATAGGAAAAATGAATTTTTATCAGTAGATGAAATCAACAATGCTGAAATTTGTTTAATCAAGGCTGTACAGGCTGATGCCTTTTCCTCTGATTTGAAGGAGCTGAATTCCAACAGTGAGCTTAGCCCAAACAGTACATTACATCCATTCACTCCTTTTATTGATAATCAGGGTGTGTTGAGGGTTGGAGGTCGTTTGGAATTGACTAACTTACCTTATGACACAAAACATCAGATCATCTTACCCAATAAACATAAGTTCACATATGCATTGATTGTAGCATATCATCGTCGTTCAAGGCATGCTGGTGTCCAATCAACTATGGCTAGTCTTCGCCAACGATACTGGATCATTTCTACTCGTCGAACCATCAAAAGAGTTCTCAAGACATGTAAAATGTGTTTCCGATTTTCCACTATCAGATCTGAGCAAATAATGGGGCAACTCCCACATTTGCGCACAAAAATTGACTTCCCATTCTATACTTGTGGTATTGATTATGCAGGTCCTATCTCAATCCGTTTGGGAGGGCCTAAATCAAAAACTTTCAGCAAAGCTTACTTAGCTCTGTTTATATGTATGGTAACTCGAGCCATACATGTAGAAATTGTTTCTGAACTCTCATCAAATGCATTCATTGCTGCATTGATTCGATTTGTAGCACGTCGTGGCATTCCGCATACCATTTCATCAGATAATGCTACCACGTTCCATGGTGCTAACAATGATTTGAAGGAATTATTCCAGCTATTGTCTTCATCAAATTTTCAGAATGATATTCATGGTGTTACATCTTCATTGAATATTCGGTGGTATTTTATCCCACCCCGAGCTCCACATTTCGGTGGAATTTGGGAAAATGCCATAAAAAATTTCAAGCACACATTGCGTAAGACTACTTTCAAAAGGACATTGAATTTTGAAGAGTTATCTACATTTGCAGCACAAACTGAAGCTATTATGAATTCCAGACCTCTGGTACCTCTTACAGAGGATCACAATGATTTTTCTTACTTGTCTCCTGGGCATTTTTTGGTAGGTCGTCCATTAACTGCCTTACCATTCACTCAACCAGTCACCAAACATGTAGACCATGTTTCTCGTTGGCGCCACCTAGCAGCTACAACACAATTGTTTTGGAATAGGTGGTCCCAGGAATACCTAATTACTCTGCAGAAAAAACAGAAATGGACCTCCTCCTCAGAAAATGTCAAGGTCAATACCATTGTAATTTTGAAAGATCTTGGCACACCACCATCAGTTTGGAGGTTGGCCAGAATCCTTGAGGTACATCCTGGTGCGGATAATAAAGTCCGAGTTGTCACACTTCTCACACCTACAGGCATCTTAACACGTGCTATTTCTAGTATTGTACCTTTGCCTCATGACAATGAGATTGAAAATGTATCTACTCATTAATTTTATTATTGGTTTAATTTACTCTTAGGTTTATGTATTGTTGTAGTCATTTATCATTTTTCTAATGGGCCCGGCATTGGTACTTGTCTTGTTTGGTTCTATGGGTGTGAAACATGGATTTGATGTCTTGTTGTTTTTTGGGATTTACGTTTCCCCAGCTTCAAATCATCCTTTTCATCATTGACTTAGCTTGCTCATTCAACATATTTTCTTTCTTTCTTATTATGCCATCCTGCAGATGACATAATGGGCCCGGCTTATGTTGAATTTCACATCCAATTCAATGATTGAAATCATTAGTTCCTTCTTTACCGCCTGGAGCGCTCATTTCTTCTGCTCACATTTCGTCTTCTCTCCAGCAGCTGCTGCGCTCTGGTGACTGCTTTTCAAAGCTGGACCCAGCTATGACTTGCGTTTTTTGATGGCGTCTAGCGTCTTCTCTTCCATCTTCATGTTGAAGTCGTGCTTCGTTTAATCTCTTCAAGTTTTTCAAGTGAAAACTTTGCTCAGTGCAATGGGATAATCCTATTTCTTCATTCTTGTGAGTTGGTGACGCGTGCGTGTAACAAATTGATTTAATATCAATTTCATTTTCCTTTGGGTGAACCCGTAACCATCTACTTTGACTGTAACTTGGCGTGCCTTGTTAATATTTTGTGAATCTACTTCAACTCTATCATCTACTTTCAACTTGGATTGACGTGCCTTGTTGCTGTTAATGAATCTGTTTCAATATCATATTGAATCTTCTTTTAAACTTGATTTCGAACTGTAACTTACTAATGTTTGGTAATGCCCTGCCTTTACTTGACTGTTGTGTTTAAACTGGTAGCCACACACTTGCTTAGGCTTACCTCAGTTTCCATATGAACTGGACAATTCAACTAAAGTTAGCTCTTCAAATATTGAACAGTGATTAATATTTTCTTGGAAGATCTTTCAATGTTTCCAAATGAACTGGGAGTTATCAATGTGCTGTAACCAATCGTCTTATCCATACAAGTGTTGGAAATCTGCATCAATTCATCACGGACAGTATAACCATACTTCAAGCAAGCCTACCTTGACTATTTCCTGGAACCAACTTGAACACCACTATCATGTTGAAACCCTAGGTAACTGCATATTTTTACCATCTTTGTATTTGCTAATTACCTTTATCTTCTTATCCCTTAAATAAGGTTAGGGTTGAGTTCATTTATTATTTGGATCTATTTACTTAGGCTATTTTTGATTTTTGTTGCTTCATCATAGGTCAGATTTTTGTATGAAACAAGAATAACTTGACAACCTATTGTAATTTTTTCAATCATGAATGTTGTCAGAACATAATCTTTTCTTGTTCATGATGCAACTTACTATTGCAGAATCACTTAATATATTAAAATATTGGTTACTTGGTAAAATATTGTACATCACAATTTATTGACTTAGGATTTTAAAACAAACAAGCAATTTTAGGCTTGTTATTTGATCATCACAATTATTGACTTAGGATTTTAAAACAAACAAGCAATTTTTATTGCATCAAATATATTTTGTTCAATTACAATATTTTGTAATCTACAAATTTTATAAATATTAAATTCATCACATTTTAAATTCAATTTCAGTATTTTTCAAGCTCATTATTATTGTAATCTTATGATTAGTATTCAAGTTCTTTGTAAGTGTGAATTACCATAGATTCAGTGTATCTTAACTGAATTGTCCCTACTAAACTTCGATGTTTATCAATTATAAATTTTCCATATTAAACCTCAATGGTTATTGATTTTGAACTGCTTCTAATGATTCTTGATGTTTATCAGCTATCTTGATTGTCTGTTTCTCCATTTAAATTTTTATGTTTGCTGAACTTGACAATTTGTTATCAACTTTAATTTTGTATGACTATTGAGCTACTTGTATTCACTATCAAAAATTATTGTTCTGCCATTTCTATTTCAATACATTTATATATTGCTCACTTGGTATTTTTTCTCCAAGAACCTATTCATATTAGTAATAATTTTTCCGTCTTTTATGAAACAAAGACGGTGGTCCTCTTCATTAAAATTATATTGTATCTGGGTCAATGACCAATAAACAAAATATTCACATCACATTGACCAGCCGCTCTATACTGAGCCACTAGCTACCAGAATTCGGACTCAGAAACAAGAAAGTGAATCCTAGTGAGATTCATTGTCGTTTAAAGGCTGTTTATTGTGATGATACTGTTGATAGGTCTACCGTGAATCGATGGGTTATAAAATTTCGAGATTGCCAACCTGGAAAAGCCTCAATTGTTGACGAAGAAGCGGACGTCCAATCACTGCCACAGACGATAATCATTGTAAACTTGTTGAAGACTTGATTCAAAATGACTGGTGAATCACTCAACAGCGTATCAAAAACCAAGTTGGAATATCCAAGGAACGTGTCGGCTTCATTATTGAACAATTGGGATACCATAAAATCTGTGCATGATGGGTACCACGCCATCTTCTTCTTCTTCTTCTCTGTCTCTTCCCCGCATGCCGTCAAAGCGTTGGGGTAGCCTCGACCCATCTTCTCCACTCCCGTCGATCCGCCGCCAGTCTCCTCATCTCTGGAACACTCTTTCCCCTTCTCCTCCCTATTTCCTCTATTCTGTCCTCGTACGAATACCTTGGACGGCCCACTGTTCTTTTGCCCTGTACTCTGACATTTACATACTGTTTGGCCTTTCTATCATCCCCCATCCGCTGTATATGCCCAAACCATCCAAGCTGCCTCATTTCTATCCTCTCGCTCACATCTCTCATGCCAACTTCCTCCTTATCCTGGTGTTTCGAATCCTATCTCTCTGGTCTTTCCTACTGATTTCCTGTGACACTTCATTTCCACCGTCCTGATTTTATCTCATGGCATGATTTAATGGGCCAGCTTTCACTCCCGTACAACATGATGGGTTCAATTACTGATCGATAGACGTGATTTTTAATTCTTTTTTCTATCTCTCTTTTCCCCAAAATGCAATCCTTGATTGCATAGTAGGCCGTAGATCCCTTTCTCACCCTATTCATCACTTCCAGATCTATTTTTCCGTCCTCAGTAAACATTGTACCAAGGTATTCGTACTTCCCTACCTGTTCGAGCAGTTCTTCACTCACCATAATTTGAATATTCTCTCTCCCTCCTCTTGAAACCACCATCACCTTACTTTTACTCACATTCATAATCATTCCTCTTCGTTTCAGCTCCCAGCCCATTCTGTCACTGATTGTTGGAGTTTCTGCTGAGTATCAGCAATCAGCACTATATCGTCCGCATATAGGAGAGCTCTTGCCCCAATCGGTCGCATGTTCCAATACCCTACCATCATATTCTGGGTCCTTCTCTTGCACACCTTATGGATCTCATCCATTACTAATATGAAGAGTAGGGGGCTCAGACTGTCACCCTGTTTTACCCCCATCTCCATACCAAATTCATGGGTAAAATTCTGTTTTACCACGCCATCTGATAGATGAGAATAAACAGCGTCGATTGGAATGCTGTGAACAACTTTTGAAGCACTACCATGACGAAGGAGACGACTTTCTTTTGAATATTGTGCTGGGAGACGAGTCATAGGTTCATCATTACGACCCTGAAGAAAAAAGGCAGAGCGGTGAATATCGTCATTCACATTCTCCTGTTGTGAAAAAGTTCAAAACACAACCATCCGCAAAAAAAGTTCTTTTGACTGTGTTTTGGGATGCTTGCAGAGTTTATGTGACTGATTATCTGGAAAGAGTGGCAACGGTAAATTCTGCTCAGTATATAAAGACTCTGAAACACCTCCGACGTCGAGTTTGTCGTGTTAGAGGCAGCCTGGCACCAATAATCTTGCAACATGACAATGCTCGGCCACACTTTGCATGCAACTGAAGAGGCTCTGAGAAACCTGAAGTTTGAACCGATTCCCCACCCTCCATATTCTCCCGACCTTGCACATTGTGATTTTTATTTTTTTCTTCAACTCAAGAGAGACATGAAGGGAAATCATTACAGCTCGGACAGTGAAGTGAAGGCAGCTGTCGCATCGTGGGTTCGAGCACAGAGGAAAGAAACACTACTTTATGCTTATTCCGTGGTTCGAGGTAAGTTGGAAGAATTATTCAGTGATGGAATAAAAAAACTTGTAACACATGGGGAGAAATGTGTGATGCTTAACCCTTAAGTACAGGCGCGGTTTTTTGAGACACTACTACTGGCGCGGGGTCTGGTAGACCCCCATCAAATTTTCTCTCTAATTAATTGAAAATTTCTCTTTCATCAAACTAGGCTGGTTATCTCAATCTCTAGACTGTTTGGAATGGTTTTTTCCTACAGTTACCCAAAAAAGTGCTTATTCTTGCATCATTTATAGTACGCAAAATACCTTATTCCCACACCCAGTGCGGGAATGTAGATTTGAGTGCGGCAAAGTACTTTGCGCACTCCAAATTTGCAACATAACAACACAAAATATAGTTTGTTTAAAACTACTTCATACTTCGCCTGGAGGGGCGAACTAACGTTGTGGGAGCTGACAAACCAGTTCAGCCATTGGAACGGGAATAGAACCACGCGGTAGTATGCAACAGGCATAGATGCCAGATTGTTTCACCCACATGCACAGTATCACACATGTGCATTCTGAACCATAACTTTGCCAGAGAAGGTTTGCTCTGCGTTTGTCTTGCGTATGGTCAGTGTTCTGCGTAAAATAATCACTATTATTAGATTTATAGAGTTGTGAGTGTGTCTTTTGATTGTACAGTGTGTGTGAGTGTGTTTTTTTAAATATAAGTTACAACTAAAATTTTTAAAGTGTACAATCATTTTATTGTGTATTCAATATATTTATCTGTGATGGAAAGTGGAGAAGCTAGGAGAAAGAGAGGTCACTCTAGTGTTCAGCCAGCTAAAACACCTCCTTATTCTAAAATCGGCCAAGGAACTGCTCTACAAAGTCAAACACGTGAACTTGTAGTGAAAGTGAGACGTTTTTCCAGCGTGAAAAGGAAAATGGGGTATATTAATACCAGTGAAAGAGTATTGACAGAACTGTAGCTGCGTTAGGCATAAGTAGAAGTACTGTAAATTCTATTTGTAAGGAAAAGGAGAAGCAAATTAATGAGACAACATTGGAAACACCAGGTAAGAAGAGAAGGGGCCGAAAACGTGT
The DNA here is from genome assembly GCF_014356525.2 of Nilaparvata lugens. Classification (NCBI taxonomy): domain Eukaryota; kingdom Metazoa; phylum Arthropoda; class Insecta; order Hemiptera; family Delphacidae; genus Nilaparvata; species Nilaparvata lugens. Next base: position 224,072 of record NC_052506.1, on the reverse strand, counting down.
AACTGAAATTGATGGTTTTCAACACAAAGCAATCAGACATCACGTGTATGATTATATGCATAGGAAAGTTCATCCTACAATTAACAAACTGTTGAAGAATGATATAGCTCATGAGCGAGTACTTCAGCCCAGGGTCTCACTAGTTTTTATAGTAAGTTTCATAGAAGCACGGAATAAAGAAGTGCTTATTGCTCATTACTTAGCATTACTTACTTAATTAGCATTAGCAAATGCATTTTTTTTATTAAATTTCATCTCTTGACTCACAAACTATTACTTATTAATCTCTTCATTACTCCGTGGTTGAAGGGAAATACTCACATATTATGTGAGACATCTTATTAAGACGTCTCACAGACGTATAGGTCTACTTCAGCTATGAATATTATTTATACTCATTAAGGTCAAAATAAGTAATGTCGACTATGTAGGCTCATATTGTGTCCCTTTGTGTTTTGTAAATCAGTAATTCTTCATCATCACATCACACTTTTTCTCTATGTATTAACACGACATGCAGTCAAATTTATCTTTTGACTGCATGTCGTGTTAATACATAGAGAAAAAGTGTTTTAATACATCGCAGCTCGGAATGGATCAAGGAACCATCATCATTATTATAGAGTTTTCTTGTACCCAAAATTGATTTGATGGAAAGTACCTACTGACTGCCTCTTCTTTCCCCGTCTGTAAGCTTATAAGAGAGTACTCATTATTCTCACTTGTGAATGACCGTGTAAATACGGCAACACCGCGGCAGCTGCATCCCACCTTTTCACTACTCACCATATCCCTCCAAGTACGAAGTAAATTAAAACACACTATAGTTAACATGCTTTATGATGGTAGAGTGCGGCAAAGTAAAAGAAATGTTGGTAAACCTGAATATGTTGCTTGCTGAAAATTTGTAAACAGCTGATTATTACCGCGAGATAGATATTGGATAATGAACAGTAAATAAACGAAGTTTTTGATAGTATTAAATATCAGTATTTTATTTCTATTCAAGTTATCATGAACGATTTTTTATGTGTGAGATGCCTATATTTTAACTGGAATACATTGGAAACATTTATCGACCATTTTTATGATCAAGGAATCAAGTATTTTTATATCTCATTTACTTTTGTGGTTAGGTTACTTGTGTCGTGTTAGTGATACTAAAGCTGTGATTGTTATATTTTCAAAACAATAATGAATCTATTAGGTTTGAAACAATATATACACTTCAAAAAAAGTTATTCAGTCTTCAACTCCCTGAAAAATCTCTACTTACATTTTCGTAAAACAACTATAATGAATGCTGTCGATGAATTAGAAACAGAATAGGCTACAGAATAGATGTTATTGAATACTGTAAACAAAAACACTGGATTTACAATATACTGTTTACTCAACTGTGACTTGAATGATTGAAGTTCAGCATTTCAGGTAAATGTAATGTCTATATAATATAATTTAATCACATTTTAGATAATGCAGTATAACCTTAATTATACGTTTCATGCGGCTACTTGTCGCTTGGCCAGAAAAGCACAAAGGCCAAATTGACACGTTTACTAATGTATTTACAAGAAAAAACAAGCTGAAACTATATTTTTACACTAATTGTGTATAATATATCATTCAGACTCAAACTTGAGGATATTTGGAACTGGAATAAATAGTACACATGAAAATTTCATAGAATGGTCAGGTTAGACTCAAGTCTGTCCTGAGGGCTGATCACTAGCCTAATCCTTAATCAGTCCTGGGCATATTAGCTTATTTATTAATTTACATTAATGGAAAAATTAAAACATAAGCTTACAGCTTTGATTGCATAGACAAATTATTAATCAATAAAACAAATTAATGGGCACCGTATAAGTATAAGTAAAGTTTTGCTGCAAAACTTTCATGTTATCGGATAGGAGAATATTAAACTGTTAGTCACGGGTGAAGTATAACATTTGTGAGGCTCATTGATGACTCAAAAACATATTCAGACAAGTGATATGGCCATTTCCACACTTGCTGATGACTTCTTGTAGATGAAGTATTATTATAATTGAATCTCATATAACTTTATAATATTCATCCTATTGTCATTTAGACTGAATTTGGAACAATTCTGTTTTGGAAATGGTTGCAATATTATTATCGCATTAAAAATACTAAAGATTTACACAAACAACATTTTATTTGGTATAGGACATGTTCACAGCTATTACTGACTTTTCACATTCTATGGTACTGTAGAAAAATTTAATGTGCAATACGTGCACAAAGTTCTTTGCTGCACTCAAGAAACCATCATTCCGCACTCGCCTACGGCTCGTGCATAAACGTTTCTTTCGGTGCAGCAAAGTGGCACTTTGCGCACTAGTTACACAAATAACTATACTATGAATAAAAAGGATATATACCAGAACTATCAATAAATTTGGTATTTATTCAAAACTGTGTAAAATTTTCAAAAAAATGTAGTGATTTTTGGTAAAAATAAAGAAAAATTAGAAATGACAGGAAAAGTTTATTTAACTGATGATTCTTACTTAGGATCAATGGAACTTACTAAAAAAATACTATTCCTTGAATTTTGATGGTAGTTTGCTTAATTTTTTCATCTAAAGTCACTAGAATTTCGTCTATGTAGAAATAAGCTAATTCTTGGTGCAGATTAAAATACTCATTTATAAACATATAAAATTAATATAACTTATTAGTCCCTTTATTCTTGTATTCGTATATCAGTATATTATAATTTTTCACATATTAGACTAAAATAATTGACTTACATATTTTGTTCCTCTCTACATTGTCCTATTGTGACTCATTCTGTGGGTCGATGCACTCCTCACAAACGTTTTTAGGAACTTCTTAACTCTGGCTTAATACAATTCTTCTTAATTAATTTTTAGAACTTTAAAAAGTAATAAAAAATATGAAATAAGTATTACTTCAAATTCTAATATTAATTAATTGTGAATAAAAAACATCGCAAAAAAGAAACACATTCACTGGCACAGAGTCCCCAGTCACTTTTATCACTCACAAAAATGCAGTGCAATGTTTACAAACAGGTGAAAACTGGTTTAGAGGGTGACTAATGAACCAACTTGAAGGTATTAAGGAGCTGAGCAGTGCAACCAACACAGGCCAGTCACCATCACAAATTTACCTCTCTGGGGGTCTGTGAGCACCCCGCGCCAGTACTTTAAGGTTAATGGTGACTATGTGAAAACATAAATACATGATTTTGAAGTTAAAGGATTGTACTTTAATTTATTTTTTACCGAATCTTGCTATTTGCTTTTGTTTGCCATTATGTGCATTACTTATCAGCCTACCCTCGTACTTTCTGTTACCAAAGGCCAACAGCTTAATTCTAGCTAACATTTGCTTTCTTCTTTTATATTCTGGATTGATCCAGTTGTAACCTTGGTGCTGAATTCAAAGAAGTTGGAATAAGTAAGTTAGTAAGTAGCAAACCGTAGTAAGTTTTGTAAACCATCCTGGTTTATCAGTACATTCAATTCGATTAAATTTAGAAAAAACCAAGGTACCTAGAATACAAGGTACTGGCCAAGTGCATCTCGATCTTTTAATGATTAGAGTCAGATGATTGGTGTGACGTCATTTTAGTGCTCTAAATATCTATTCTTCCTATTTTTTCAATGTTAAATTGATGAACTTTGTAAGTCTTTTTCTCAAAAAGTAAATAACTTTCAAGTCCCATCGACATCTCCTACAATTCATACAATATTTATCTTCAATTTTTTTTTTTAAATTCAATACTAGATCTTTCAAAATGATCGATTTTGTAAGAGCCTGCACATCGAATACCTGTTACTCTGTTATTGAAAATTAACATGCTTTCCCTCGCTCTTTTGTTATTCAATAACCCAATGCTAATGAATTTGATAAATCGATCATTGAATAAAGAATTAAAAAAGTGAAAACGTTGATTGTTCTATAATATTACTTCTCTCACAATCCTTTATCTTGTCTGTGTACTGTATATCATATGTAGAATCAATAGAACATTTTGCCTAATCCCTTTGGAGGATCTCTTTTTTCAGGAAAATTATAGCTTTCACATACTTGTTCAGGTAATAGTTTTCTGGTTGAATCTCTCTAATTGGAAACTACAACACAATATAAGGGCGAATATATATTGAAGCATGCATACCGCGTCCCAATAATTGAGAATTGTATTGAACTTGCTCTCGTATTGTGAAACACATATTTCTCATTTATCATTTGTAAGAGGAATTCTCAATTGATACTTGTTCTCTTATTGTAAAACTCTCATTCTTTATTTATTCTTTTTATTATTTTCTTGTGAAAGGGAAAACCAACTCTTCATGATCCAATAATAATGTATTTAATGAAAATGAATCATACATTGAAAAGTATACGTATGAATATGAATTCATACTATAAGTATCCTACAATATATTCCTTCTAATAAACTTGATAATTCTATAGAGAAAGTGATCAGTTGAATGCCTGTTTGAAAGACTACGAAAGGATGACAATCTCTTCAACCATCTCGGAGGGCATTAATTTCTATTCCAGAAATTAAACTCTCATACACTTAGAACAGGATAATGTGTGGTGAAGTCCAATTCTTTTCAATCTCCACATTATATTCATATAAGCGGAGAGATAATAGAGTTGGGCATATTTTAAGATATTTTTTCAAATTTATGATGCGAGTGTTAAACTATCACCCCATATAGTCTCTATTGTTCCATATTTCAATATTTGGGCTTTCAACCACATAGAGTGTGAGTGATGTATGAATGGGATAAAAATTATGTTTCTAGATTGTGCCTTGGTCACTGAGTAAAAATAATTTTGAATCCAAAAGTTCTTTATCAAAAATTCAATTGAAATTTGATTGTTGATCAATCCAATTGATTGTTTATAACAAACAAAATCATCAAATATCATAATATATAATAATATAATATCATAAGGAAGGAAAGTGGTGCGTTTACCATCTTCATCCATTGATCATCCACCAGTGGTGAGCGGTCAAATGAAGCAAGTGAAGCACTGCTTCCGTAACGGAAACCCCCAAAAATTAAATTTGAATCGTGTGAATTATTAATAGTATAATATGAATTATTGGAATATAAGTTGATTATAAATGCTCAATATAATTATCAATGATTATCAACTGCTTTGATTTGAATGTCAGCGCCTCACCGCCCAGCTGCTAGTTGGTTGAATGGTGAAAGGAAGCAGAGCTCGACCTGCTTCATATATGCTCTTGCTACGATTTGGTTAACAAAGGTTGGGGGGAAGTGGGAGTGGTAAACATTGAAATAAAGCTGTGGAATAAGCTAGCAGGGGCCTGGCTACGAAGATAGCCGATCTTGGCGGAATGTGATTTCAATTTCCGAGCATTGCCAACCTGACAAGTTGACAGCGCAAAGCGAACTATTTTCTTATAATAATATTCACTGATTAACAGACAATCTCTACATAAATAATTCATTCCAACAATAAAGATGAATTTATATACAAAAAAAAAATTAAAGACTTTGAATCAATAAAATTAAAAATCACGATGAAACATCTGAAACAGTTCTCATTTCTGTCCATGTTCAGTTCAGTTGGCATTGGTAATTTTCAAACTGTACAACTGTCGACTGCACGTGTGTAGTTGTAGTGTGAGTGAAATAAGTAAACTCTTCATTTGTAGAGCTTTAATCAAATAAAATTGAACATGACTTTCTACTAGTAACGGATCAACAACATTTGATATTTATGAATGAATCAATGACAACGAAAACATATGGTTTATCATATCATTCTTCCCGGCTAGATTTTCGTAGAGCGATATAATGGAATTATATGGAAAGCAATAACACTAGCTCTACAAATGAAGAGTTTACTTATTTCAATTTAATCAAATAAAATGCCGACAAAGAAAAAGACAAAAACGATTGAAAACCGTAACTACGAAGAAGATAAGATGGAATCACATATTGACAAGTTCTCAAGCCAAAGGAATTATCTATCGACCCAGATTCGCCTACGGCAGAGAGAGAGTGGAAACATTGGAAAAAGACGTTCGAAAATTTCTTAGAAGGAACGACAACCAAAGACAAAATGAAAATATTGGTAAACTTTTTATCACCTGCTTTATACGAAATTGTGGAAAGCTATACTTCATATGAAGAAACTATATCCATGTTGGAAGAGATGTTCGTTAAACCAAAGAACGAAATTTATGCACGATACTGCCTTGCTAATGCAAAACACAAATAGGTGAGTCCATTGATCACTACTATTCTGAACTAAAAAGATTAAGCTTATCATGTAACTTCACTAGAGTGTCAGCCGAAGAAAACAAAAACGAGCATATTAGAGATGCTCTTGTTTCAGGGTTATGTTCTATTGAAATTAAAGAGAAACTTTTTCAACAAGGAGATTTGAGTCTACAAGAAACCGTTTCCCAAGCACGTGTTCTTGAATCCGCAAAAGCATATGCCGACTCCTTTAAAAGTACTTGTTATACAAACTCTGTTGAAGAAAATAAAAACTTAAGCTTGAGTGAATCTTTCTCAGATGTTAATGCTGTAACCCAAAATCGACAGGCAATTGTAGAGAAATCCGTTCAATGCCAACGTTGCGGATATAAAAAACACTCAAATTCTCAAGAATGTCCTGCAATAGGAAAGACTTGTCATAAATGTTCCCGAATTGGACACTTTTCCCACGTGTGTAAAAGTAAAACGCTCAAAGAAAAACTAACTACGTCAACTATTACTGCAGCTGGTATAGCCAGTAATCTTTCTAAAGCTACAATTATTGTTTCGGTGAATGGAATAAATACACCAGCTCTTATTGATACCGGAAGTGTTGCCAGTTTTATTGATGAAAAATTTGCAAAAACAAATAATTTAAAACTGCATCAGATTCTTGTTTTATAAGATTTGCATCTGTTCAACATAACACCGCTACAAAAGCATGTGTTTATAGCAATATTGTGTACAAAGGAAATGAATACAACAATATTAAACTCTTGGTATTAAAAGAATGCTGTTGCAATGTGATACTTGGTCACGATTTTTTGATGAATCACTCTACAATAAGTTTAGCATTCAATGGTAATAAACAGCCTCTTGTAATAGATATAATTCTACAACCACACCACCCTTGAAAGATTGCCTCTTGGTGGAGGCCATGATAAAACCATGTTCCCTTTTCAATGACTTGACTCCCGATTGCCACCCAATAACTACCCGATCCAGAAGACACCCACAAGATGACTATGAATTCATGAAGAATGAGGTCAATCGCCTCCTTACAGAAGGAATAATTGAGGAAAGCCAGTCCAGTTGGCGTGCCCAGCCTTTCATTGTAACCAATGGACAGAAGAAACGACTGGTCATAGACTATTCACAGACTATTAATAAATTCACATTTAGACGCATACCCTCTCCCATTGATCAAAGATCTTGTAAACACAATTGCCAAGTACAACATTTTTAGTACTGTAGATTTCAAGTCAGCTTACCATCAAATACCGATTCTTGAGAATGAACGACATTACACTGCCTTGAAGTAGGCCGAAAACTTATCAGTTCAAACGAATACCATTCGGAGTAACAATGGAGTAGCTGCCTTCCAACGTACAAGAAACGGACTTATAGAAAGAGAGAATTTGAACGACTGCTTTGCCTATTTGGATGATGTTGTCATTTGCGGTTCAGATCAAGAAGAACATGACAGAAATCTTAAGAAATTTCAACAAGTAATTGAATTGTATGGCTTGACTATAAATGAAGAAAAATGTAATTTTCAAAAAATCATTGAAGTTCCTTGGGTATGAGATAAACATGGAGAAATTAAACCTGACCCAGAACGCCTTGCACCACTCATGAACTTTCCACCCCCAAGAAATGCTAAAGAAATGAAACGACTCATGGGATTACTGGCTCATTACTCCCGATGGATTAAAAACTTTTCTCAAAAGATTCACCCCCTTGTCCACATACAGAAATTCCCTCTATCTCAAGATCAGATGGAAACTTTGGAATTGTTGAAAAATGAAATTGCTTCCGCGGTACTGCTCTTTGTTGATGAAAATGTACCATTCATAATTGAGACAGATGCATGGTTTCACTTTGGGACAAAGTTCGTGAGAAAAAGGCTACTGGTCGAGAATTTTGTGTTAATGTTGCACCAATTGCAAAATCTGATGCATCTGTCTCAATTATGAATGGAACATTTTCATCAACAAAGAGCAGTACCGCGGAAGCAATTTCATTTTTCAACAATTCCAAAGTTTCCATCTGATCTTCTTCGTAGTTACGGTTTTCAATCGTTTTTGTCTTTTTCTTTGTTGGCATTTTTATTTGATTAAATTGAAATAAGTAAACTCTTCATTTGTAGAGCTTTAATCAAATAAAATTGAACATGACTTTCTACTAGTAACGGATCAACAACATTTTGATATTTATGAATGAATCAATGACAACGAAAACATATGGTTTATCATATCAGTGAGAAAGTTTGTTTATCTAGTGCAACGGTTGTAAATCAAATAATTAAGAATGAGTTGATATTTGTTGAGTGAGTTAATATTTTGTGAAGTTATAGTTTAATTAGGCTATAAGATCTATTAGGCTATAAGATCTATTAGGCTATTAATATTCTATTAGTCTATAATACATTAGGCTTATAGTTTAATTAGGCTATTTAGTGTGAGAAAGTTTGTTCATCTAGTGCAATGGTTGTGAATCAAAAACTTAAGAATGAGTTGATATTTTGTGAAGTTATAGTTCAATTAGGCTATAAGATCCAGGTATGTCTTGTGTTTATTAAAAGTCTTCTGGAACGTCCGTTTTCCTCTCGTTCTTTTGAGGAGAAAAATAACTTATGAACATTGGAAGACCAATACCTAACCTCCCAAACTTGATGCAAAATTGTGGGAAATTTACAAGACATTTTCAGTCGAATAATTATAAAAAGTGTGAATGGTTAGCTGAAAGTGAAACATTGAATGCACTATTTTGTTGGAATTGTTTATTGTTTGGAAGGGATAGACATACTTCATGGACAGAAAGTGGATTCAAACACCTTGGGAATTTGAGCAAATCGCATGCTTCTCATGAAATAACAGTGAATCACATACGTGCTTCATTGTGTGCTGCTTCTTTCAGTCAGATCAGGATAGAGACTGCTTTAGATGATGAATTGAAACAGGAAATTTCGCAACATAATAAAATAGTCAAGCGGAACCGGGATCTACTTAAGAGACTTATTAATGCGGTTTGCTTCTTGGGAAAACAAGAATCGAGGGAAATATAGCGAACTACTGAAGTACACTGCTGATTACGACCCTCTCTCGTCAGAACACTTGGAAACAGCAACTGTTTTTAAAGGTTTTCCCAGTCACATTCAGAACGAACTCATTGATGCGGTGGGTTCATCTTTATTATTGTCAATAAAGAAAGAGCTTGAGGAAGCAAATTTTGTGGCGGTTTTGGTGGATGAAACAACAGATGTATCGAATAAAGCACAGTTTTCTATTGTATTTCGTTATGTAAATGATGGACAAGTGAAAGAACGATTTTTAGGTTCACTGACATAAGCACTGACAAGCATGCTTCTGCTATTTCAAGGCATATTCTTGAATTTTTGAATAAGTTTGGATGCAGTGAACAATTAGTAGCACAGACATATGATAGAGCAAGTACAATGGCTGGTCATCTATCTGGTGTACAAGCAAGAATCAAAGAGAGCCATCCTGAAGCACTTTTTGGTCTATGTTATACTCATGTACTGATTTGTTTTGTCACAAAGTGCAAGTGAAATTCCTCAATGCAAAATTTTTTTCAGCACATTAAATGGAAGTGCTGCATTTTTCTCAAGATCACCAAAGCGTGTCACTTTTTTGGATGAATTTTTGAAGAGAAGGTTGCCCAATGTTTGTCCAACTCGATGGAACTACTACTCATCTCGGCTAGTGAACACAGTGCATAAATTTAGAAAAGAGCTCTGTGAAGTTTTCCAAGCAATGCTAGAGCACCCTGAGGAGATAGAATTCGATATCCTTGCTCGGGTCTGTATCACAGAGACAAGTTCTCACAGAGACAAGTAGTGTTTTTGAACGATATTAGTGTCACAGAGACAAGTTTCATACGAACAAGTATTTTTATAAATGGCAGTCTCACAGGAACAAGTTCCCACAGAGACAAGGTGAGTCTCACAGAGACAAGGTGAGTCTCACGAGACAAGGCAGTCTCGCTGGAACACAAGTAGTGACAGTGGAACAAGAAGAGGGGTAGGTCCCATTCAACAAGTGGAGTGTCACAGAGACAAGGTCAGTCTCACAGGAACAAGGTTGGTGTGGTGTGTTGCCTACACATGAAGATGAAGGCATTCCATTTGTCTAATAAATTGGATGTCATCTGTTTTCTAATATATATACATATATATTATGGTGACAGGATAGAATAGAATGACTGCCTTTATTTCTCTTAGAGAGCGAAGTTAGGGCGCAGCGACCCTCTCGTACACTCAACTCTCTATCAAGTATTATAACAATACAAAAAAAAATCAAATAATTTATGATTAAAAACAAAAACAATAGTTGAGTTGACTACTTATTTAAAATAATAACAATTTTAAATTATGAAAAGAAAGAGGAAAAAATGACATTGAAAATAATACGTAACATGCTGAGTAATAGTATTTCTGATACTTCATCACTTTAATAAAAATGAGACACTAAAGAATTACAATACAGTAGGCCTACATAAGCAACTGAAGTGTTTGCTATACATTTTATTTCCTACATTATCACTATGTAAATCTCGTAGTGGATAAGTGAATTACATTATGATTTATTTAAATAGTAAAATAGAATCTTCCTTCAATCAACAATCAACGTGACAAAAAACGCTCCTTCAATCCACGTGACATACATATATAAATAATAATTTACATATGGAAATTTAATAATTATTTCACACACATTATTTAATAATGTGGTGATATCATTTGATGCCAGCTTAAAACGTTTCTCCGTGGAGAAAAAATTTGAATTTAGTAGACTGTTTGGTGGATCTAGACATTCAGATTCAAATTACATAAACAATTGATTCCCCTTTTCATCCAGGATATTGTGGTTTCTTAAAATTCGATTTATTGACCGAGCAAAGTGAGTTCTAAGATTCAAGTCGATGGCTTTGCATTTCTCTTTATGTTTATATGTTCGCAATAACGGCGAAACACAGCAATAGATTACCATGAAATTTGACTGGTATATTTCTTTTTAAATTGTGCTCGACGTATATACAAGGTTTTTGGAAATTTTGCATTTTAAGTTATACAATAGGTAAAGTCTCCTTCAAACGCCAATATTACAGTAAAAATCAGAATAGAGTCATTCATCATAAATCAGCTGTCGACGTGGATTTTAATTTGGCATGCAATAAGGGTAACCTTCTAGTCGACCCTATTTTTCCCCGACGTAGTCGTGACCCTGGGTCCCAGGACCCGCTTCTTCAATATTGAATATCTCAATATATTTCAAGATATAATGTTATTCCATGATTCTAATATGTCCAAGGGTTATTGATGAACACAACGAGCACTAATGTAAAGCAGAATCTATCTTATTATAATTTCAAAATAAATTCATAAAACTTGCATTTTTAGTGTGGTGGAAAAAACGTTCAGTTAATATTTTATATAAAGTGAACAAAAAATCATAGTGATGAATACAATTATGGATCTCACATGCAACACTACAAGAAAGTTGGGAGAAAAATTGGAAGGTCATAGTCCACTCTTAGGGTAGTTTTCACCCTACCCTCGTTCATGTTGCACTATATTTGCAAAACTTATGAAATTAAAGTAATGAACATTCTGGCGTAGATAGCTGTTCGACATTGGAGGGGACGTACTTAAAGTGCCTGGGGGGCCTGCCCTCCAGTCGAGGGGGGTCTCGGGGGTGCCCCCAGCGAAGATTTTTTTGAAAAATAGCTTATTAAAATGATAATTTTCACTTCAAATCGTTTTAAAGCCTTATTTGGCAGTGGTAAATTAGTGGGTAAATAAAAAAATCCGAGTTAATGGTTTTAAGTTCTACTAAATACAAATAATTATTCACAAAAAACAACATTAGTTGTATTGTTTGTTTTGATTACCAACCAAAGCAAATTAACAAATAGCAAAATAACCTTAAAAAAGTTCTCCATCCACAAAACATAAAAAGATGTATGTTTATATTACTTAATAGCTAAAACTGTGTTACAAAGATCAACATGAATTTTCATGAGTAATTACATTTTTCAAAACGAAGTCTTAAATCTTTCTGATTGTAACTCTTGTAAGGACGTTTGAAGAGGGTTTCAGATACAAAATACTTAGGTAACAATCGTAACATAATAGATGAACTCCTTAAATGAAAAGATCATACTAAATTCTTGTGCGAAAAATTGAACTTATAGAAATGTGTTATCATAATTAAAAACTTGGAGAAAAATTTCCGGGGGACATAGCCTATACCATAGAATATTGGGGGGACGCGTCCCCCGTGTCCCCCCAGGATCTACGCACATGGTGATGAATACTACTAAAATAAATCCTGAAACCTACATGAGACTCTACTAGAAACATGAAACTCTACTAGAAACATGAAACTCCACTAGAAACATGAAAATATATAAGGTCATATATAGTTTACTTTAAGGGGAGGTTTAGTACCACTTGAATTTCATAGGTTTCACTATCATCCTACTCAGGGCCAGTATATGAAATCTTGAACTATGAATTCATTCTCATCATCACTAATGTCATTGAAATAGAGATCTAGAGGTCTCTGTTCAAAATGTACATGTTGACTGCTTGAATCCAATCACTATTGCATGAAACTGTTCATTTGAAAAAAATGAAAAAAAGTTACGTTAGTCGTGACCCTTGGGTCCCAGGGACCCAAAAGCATCATTTCACGAAAACAACAAGTCACAGAGCACTAACACTCTACATCAAGTTTAAGTGTCTACTAACATGAATTTACATGGGTCACAATATACAGTAAAGTGAACGGAAGCAAAATTATACGGTAACTAGAAAAAGGATTGCTGGGTCCCTTGGACCCAGGGTCACGACTAGAAGGTTAATATCTCAATGTAACTTAGTAAAAAATCAAAAAATCAGCTGTCGTGTTGACTATTCATTGCATGCAATTAATAACGGAAAGTAAACATAGTATTTTCTCTTGACCTTTCTCTGCTTTCAACTCGGGCTGACCTGTTGCCAGTGTGTTAAAGGAGATTAGCTTTTGATGTTAGCATATTTTTGATACACTAACCCCAACAGCCATTAGCCTTTTCCACACCGACATCTTGCCGACACGACATACAGACAGGATTTACTCTCATGGACAGTATGAGACGAGGCTTTGTTTTATAACTGAGCGAGGTCTACTGTTGACAGAACTACTAGTCCAGGATTGAAATGTTGTTTTACCAGAATCATCAAATATTTAATAATTCAATACAATGATACATGTACAAATGTGAAGCTGACTAGCACCGAGGTAGAATCAATTTAATCTTAAATAATTAGAACAATATATTTCAAGTTGTTAGGCTTCATTTATTCATTCAACACCTATTTTATCATTATGGAGTACCACCAGTAATTTAAGTTTTCAATTCGTCAAAAGAGTGGTCATAGATACAATAGTGTAATCAAAGGTTATAAATCTCTCATCTATATTTTTATTATTATTTTCACCTTCTTCCTCACTTCTTTTCTTCTTCTTCTTCTTCTTCTTCTTCTTCTTATTCTTCTTTTCTTCTTCTTCTTCTTCTTCTTCTTCTTCTTCTTCTCTTCTTCTTCTTTCTTCTTCTTCTTCTTTCTTCTCTTCTTCTTCTTCTTCTTCTTTTCTTCTTTTTTTCTTCTTCTTCTTCTTCTTCTTCTTCTTCTTCTTCTTCTTCTTCTTCTTCGTTTCTTCTTCTTCTTCTTCTTCTTCTTCTTCTTCTTCTTCTTCTTCTTTTCTTCTTCGTCTTCTTTTCTTCTTCTTCTTTTCTTCTTCCTTCTTATTCTTCTTCTTCTTCTTATTTTCTTCTTCTTCTTTTTTTCTTCTTCTTCTTCTTTCTTCTTCTTCGTATTCTTTCTTCTTCTTCTCCTTCTTCTATATCTTCTTCGACTTCTCGCTTGTTCTTCTCCACTGTCGTCGTCTTCTTCTTCTTCCGCTAGCTTTGTCCGGCAACTGATTTCTTTTTGTATCATGGGGTCCCTTTTGTATAAGGTTGTATAATATACCAAGAACAAGAACGGCAAGGCCGTTGTATTCTAATACCCGAGACGTCAGTCTGCAGATTGTTGTTATCAGTAGCGGCTCGTGATCTTCTAGCTTGGGGGTTCAACCTCATGATCTATTGGAGAGAAAGGTCAATAGGATATAGAGTATTGCGCATAATCAAATGTAAACGTGATCAATAATAATTACACCCCAAAGGTTGAGCTTATTTTCTACAAATATAAATTTTTTGTCCTGTCATATTTTTCTTGTTTGATTTTTACTTCGGGAGTTGGTCACCATTATGTTTTATTTTACACCTACCCTCAATATTAATATTGTTTGTATTTAACAAATACTGAACCTGTATTATATTTCTTCATCAAATGCTGTTACGGTAACACAATAAATTATATTCACACTCTCACTAAAAGAAAATGGACACACTAGAAATACTCACGAATACACAAAACACACTAGAAATTACTATATTCTTCTACACGCAAAACAAATTTATATAACGAAAAATGCAGTGAGATCTATCACAACTGTAAACAGTGTATACCCGTAACCATACCGTATAACCTCAAAACTGTCACGCTTAGGCTACTTCTTGTTTACCGCTTTTTTACTGTTACTGCCAACAAATTTAAATTTATTGGTTATAAGCAAGTTCAAGATGGCACTGTATCCGTATCACGAATACTCACGATTCATTCCGAGGTTTACCGAATGCTTCACTTGCTCGGCTAGGTTCGGCTACTCTCGGATGAAACTGTGCAAACTTGGTTCACACAGGATTGTGAACCAAATCCGTGCTAGCAAACCGATTCCCCTCCTCCGTTCCACTACCATACCCAGCCCTGTTTTTGGGTTCACATCGGGAAATGAACACTGCTTTCCATCTCCACCATTCCATCGTCATTCCATTCCATGCTGTTTCAAGCAAGCCACTCCGGGCTCTCAGGCACCGGCCGCAAAACATCGACATTAAGTTTATGTAGATGAAAAATGTTGTGATGTAATTTAATGAGTATAAATAGAAATATATTATTAGAGTTGCAAATTCATCTTGTATAGGAAGTTGATTCAATTCTGGGGGTTCAATGAACCATTGACAACTAGACGAGCCGCCACTGGTTGTTATGGAATGCAGAAAACTTCTTTCACTACCCTTAGACAATAGATGCTGTTTCAAAAGATTGAGAAGATGGGGAGACATGCCGCTTCCAAAATCGATGGATATGGTTTTAGTACTATATATATGTTTTGTAGAGTGAGAGGACTGTATCTAAAATTATATTGTATTTAATGAAATACTTGCCAAGCTGGAATAAAAGAAATCTTTACTGTGAGCAAAGCTATGGAAATTCTCAAATTAGTATAGATAATAGACTCACCAGTCATAATTTTTATATGTGCCAAATTATCAATTATAAGGTATTGTAATCGAATACAGGATGGAATATAGAATGAGAAGGATAATACCTTTGGGAAAGGAAATACCTTTGATACTCTGATACTGTGGCCTGGGATGATTACAAGCTGCTTGGCAATATTAATTTCACTGCTCCTTGCTTCTCCCAAATATTCACGATATTCATTAAACACTTCAATCAATATTGACATATAATGTCCGGCTAGACAAATAACAAAATAACAGATAGGTAAGCCGGAACGGTCTGGTTTTGCACCCTCTTGAATCCATCTGCCTTTCTTTCCGACTGAGAAGAAAAACCTAGGCTGACGACAGCTTTCGACAATCCACCCAGGAGGCAGCACCGCACGGAACAGCGCTACAATTCAAGAATGGCCACAACATTCCCCCCCACCTGAAAAGATATTTTTCAGCTAGGGCAAAGACAAAAATGACGATTATATGATACAAAAATCCAAACATGCAACCACAACCAAGAACACAAAAAAAACCAAGATTCACGACTACACCCTCCACTATTGAGTGGGTAGTGGGAAAAGTTTAGTGACTGGTCGTTTAAGACACCCATTCCTCAAACGCACCAGAGCCACTCTCACTTGGCCGTCCGTCCCTGGAAAAACTTGTTCCACGATACCTAGTGGCCACTGCAGTGGAGGGAGGTTCGGCTGATCCACATTACAACAGTGCCTAATTCAAGTGGAGCAGATGACTTCCACCATTTTCCTCGTTCCTGAAGCTCATGAGATATTCTACTCGCCACCTGCGCCAAAAGGATTGCACTAGTTGATTCACCAGCTGAAAGCGAGTAAGACAATTGACAGGAGAATCAACAACATCTTCCATTGGAAAAGCTTTCATGGGGTAAGTTTGAGAAAATGTGCTGGTGTTAATGCAAGTGGT
>NC_052506.1:183600-207371 GCF_014356525.2 Nilaparvata lugens | reverse complement strand
ATCAATGTTAATCAAATACTTTCATTCTAACGTGGACCTCACTATATCAACTTGTTCTTCAAAAAGTCAATGAGAGGCTAAACGAAATAACCGATTGGATAGGATTCTGAAGATATGCATATGGGAAAAATCAGCGTCGAAGCAGCATTAAGAAACATAACATGTGGAGAAGGATACAATAAGGTGGTTAAAGTCAAACAAGCAAGCGAACATAACACATGTATGAAAACCAACCCACCGAGAATGTCAAGACTGAGTCGCGCCGCACCCCGCAGAACGCCAAGAGGAACTGGACGACATCACCCGCCAAGCCGAGGATGACACACATAAGGTAGAGGGACAGCTCGTACCACCGCGCGCTGGACACCAGGAGTCCAAGGACGTTGCCGACCGCGTAGAAGAGCAGCCCGGACCGCCGACCGCCCACATCACCGTCCATCCACCGAAGACAGCATCTACAACAGATAAACCCAGTACTCATGAGGATCGCCCAATAAACAATAGAAATAAAACGGAAATCACAACAAATCAATCAAAACAAAAACCGAAAAACTATGAATCAAACCACAAACAAGAAGAATTACAATAGTCCAAAAGAAAACCAATAGTAGAGTGCATTTACACCGCCGTCATGTTAGGTAAAATCTTACATCACGATTCCTACCGACATGCAAGGAAAAAGGAAGACGATATCCAAGAACCTCAACCACCGCAGTCATGTCGGTTGAAATCAAACAAACTGTACACCGGCATGCAAAAAGAAAAGGATATTTGAAAAAACCCACAGACACCACCGGCATGTCAGATTTAAGGATATCAAACTACATGTCACTGGAAACAAAGAAGGACAACATTGGCTGAAGAGATCTACCTACTTCGCGGCACATCCGTTTTAAGCCAAGTTGATAAAACGGATAGTTGCAAATTGGAAGGGAACTTGAAAATACCGAAATCAAATTTAGATGGGGGCGGAGAAAGAAAATAATGTTTTAATCAACTAGAAATACATTGTGGAATACATCAATCATCAAAACTGTCATAATCACAGCCTACCCACCGAATCATATCTTTGCAGACTAGCATCTTTCTACTGCAGCCTAATCAACATAGCCTAAACTTCGCCGCATTCGCCAATAAGGAAATATTATTATTCACTCAAATGAAGAAACCGAAATCAACTTTAATACAGAAGAAAATAAAAACAAAAACAACTTTAAGAATTTACCAACTGATCAAGCCATCCACCTCGTGTCAGAGTCATCACCGAAAACAATCGCCTGGTATCATCTGCACAACTGAAAAATAGAAACAAGAATTTAGTATCCACGAAAAATAATTATAAATTAGAAATAACATGAAATTGGTAGTGAATAGGAGGAAAGAAAATAAACAAAGTTATTTGAAAAAATATGTAAATCTAACCTCGAAATACAGAATCGATCAAAAAAACTATTCAGAACCAAAGCCTGTTCGATAATTTTCTTCGTCCCACCAACCAATGTGTGCGAAATCATAGAGTCAATGTATAGGAATCAAAGCAATATCGATTCAATTAATGTGGAAGTATAAAGTAAAAAACGCAACCAAAAATATATATTTGTGTAATTGCACGAAATGCGCATGTTCTGTGTCATATAAATGTATTGCTAAAAAGCTAAAAGAAAATGAAATTCTTACCTTCAAATGTGAAATTTATTACTGTGCATCAAAAGATCATGAATTGTAATTCAAATTGATAAATATAATCTCAAGGACTTAATATTGTAACCAAAATTGATAAAAATCAAGAAAGCCTTTCAAGTGTAACCTGTTTGTACGCAACGTACTAAGCGCAAATAAGAAATTGCTCGAGTCAAACGGTAGACGATTGTCAAGTCACCGAAGTAAAATCACACTCTCACCCAATTATGTAAAAGCCAAACCAAAGAGTCGAAACCTGTAATAACTATGAAAAAATGATGAAATCTATATTTGTTGCAAATACTATTCAAATCTTAAGAAGTAATATGTGAAATTTTGTATATTGTTATAGTTATGGGTCTGCTCATAAGCCACCCGTGAATGGAAGTTGTGGAGTTGTTTTAATGAAGGATCCAAAGAGACCTCATTAATTTTGTATTTCGATTGTATCCAATGGAAGGAACAATCAATATTTATTTTCTCGTAGCCAAAAAGTGCACGATATATTGTTTTAGTGTTAAGTGTTGAGTTTTCGTAGAAGTAAGGAGATGAAAAGTGTATTCATCACAATATCGGATTTTTCAAATAGTCATTGTTTCGACTCGTCTCCCAATTACCTATTTAAAATATCCTGGGGGCTTTTGGTGATGAATCTTTCAAATAGATCTCATGAAAAGAGAGAAAAAATTGTGATTACCTTTTAAATGAAAACTTCTGAAACTTCTGAGATCTGCGCCATGCCGATACGGAGAAAGCTGCAATGGAAGCCAAGAGATAGGCTGAAAGTATCAGCAGGAACTTGATTTGAGAATAGACAACGTCAGCACTGGAAACAACTCTGAGGATGATCTGAAATATTTGATATCATTAATTCATGATTTCGCTCCTGTCAGTCAATTGGATAGCCACTCAAAGTGCGAGGGAAAACAGATATGGTATGACATTGAGTGTGAGGAGAAAAGGAAAGAATCATTCGTCTCTTGAAACTATTCAGGAGAACAAATTCAGAATCAGTCCGAGAAATGTACATGGAGAGGAATAAGGAATACAAGAAATTATGTGTGGAAAAAAGAAAAAAGTTTTGATGTCAATTGACAGGAAGAGATCAAGGAGGTGAGGATTCTAGTCAGGTCTGGAAGCTTGTGCGGTGTTTTAGAAGGAAGAAATTCAGCACAGGCACGAGTATAACATTGAGAGACTGGGTATTACACTTCAACCAGCTACTGAATCCATGCATCCTGGCAGTATAAAATATTGTACGCTGCTCCTTTCATCGTGAATGTATTCTGGATGCGCCGATTTCCCTGCAGGACCTCAAAGTGTTCTCAGAAGAGCCAAGGAAAACAAGGCACCAGGGGAGGATCGAATTACTACGAGTTCATCAAGTATGCATCAACCTGCTTTTTTGGAAAAATTGTTGGATGTGTTCAATGGTCTATTTGAGTCTTCAGTCATGCCAGAGAGCTTTAGGGAGTCAATAATATACCTATCTTCAAAAAAAGGGAATAGTATGAGGCAGAGAACTACAGAGCATCTCTTCTGCAACACAGTAAGCAAAGTCTTCGCTGGGATACTGCTGGATAAAATGGAGAAATGGATTAATTGCCACAACATTTGCGGGAGTTTCAGGCTGGCTTCAGAAAACATTATTCAACGGTTGACAACATATTCAATCTGATGAGTATTGTGAATATCAAGTCAGTGGGAAAGGGAAGAAAGTATATGCCTTTTTGTGATTCTCTGCGGCATTCGATCGGATAGATAGGCATGCACTGTTCTATAAACTCCGGAGATTGGTGTGTCGCGGAAGATGGTGAATGCATTGAGGCTTTGTATGATGGGTCAACATCGAGAGTGTGGGGCCAAGAGGGGCTTGTCCGAAAAGTTTGAGACTGGCACAGGTGTTAAGCAGGGCTGTTTTTTGAGTCCCCTATTGTTCTCAATCTTTTTAAACGACTTGGAGGATGGCTTGGAGGGTGGAGTCAGTGTTGGTGGGATCTGCATAAAGCTTTGGGCCTATGCGGATGATATTGTTCTTCTTGCCCCAGACAGAGTATTAATGAGAAAGATGATTATCTAACCTAGAGGTGTATTGTGAAAGATGGAATCTTCAAGTTAATCTGAGTAAGTCGAAGATTTGATTTTCAGGAGAGGAGGCAGAACCAGTCGTCATGATGTATGGTTCTACAACAATGAGCCAATCGAAGTGTAGGGAGGTATAAGTATCTGGGAGTGAACTTAACACCAAAACTTTCAGTAATATACAGCATTATGCAGTGGATAATTGAAATAACATGAGTTTATATAATATATATATATACAATTCGTTCTATAACATGGTTTAAAGGTTTGTATTTGTGGGATGGGTGGGGGATGGATGTCATGTGATCGTTCTAGGGCCGGACAGTTTCAGTCATTTGTTCCAAAAGATGTTTTTTTAAAGTTAGGATGAAGCTCGCTCGGCTCTCGATGGACCTGATAGAAACAGGAAGTGCATTCCATGCACGACAGGCACTGACTAAGAAGGATTTTGTGAAAATAGTAGTTCGATGATTGGGTATCCTTAAAGTACTTTCTCCGGTTCTAGTATGTGAAGCATCTATCCTCCTACCTTCAGAGACAAATTTGAAATCATCTTTAAAATAGTTCGGATTACCGTATATCAAGATATCTCTAACAAGCTTGACTATTCGAAAAAGCCTCTGATCGGGAAGCTTTAATGTTGAACTAGCAATGTGGGCTGGGGTGATATGATCATGGCGTTGGAGAGAGTAGACGAAACGTAGACAATAATTTTGGCAACGCTGTAGTTTATCATTCAGAGTGACTTGCATATCGTTAAGAACAGAATTACAATACATTAAATGTGGGAAGATGAGAGATTGAACCAATAATAATTTAATGTTTCTAGGGAGGATATCGTGCATTTTCTTCAATGCATGCATGGCTGAGAATACCTTTTTACAAGTTTTGTTCACTTGTTCTGACCAGTCAAGAGTATTATTCATAATAATGCCTAAATTTTTAACTGAGCTACAGTAAGGAATGTCATTACCGTCTACACTAATTTTGTGAATCGATTCAAGGTCAATATTGTTTATAAGACGAGAATATCCAATTATAATGGGTTGTGTTTTGATGGGATTAAGCTTAAGGCCATTTTTCTTTGTCCATTCCACTATCGAATTGATATCCTGATTCATTATTCCAACTGTTTCATTAATTTTTGTTATGGGACAGCTTAAATAGATTTGAAGGTCGTCTGCATAAGTATGGAAACTGGAGAATTTGATAATGGAAGAAAGGTCATTAGCATACAAAGTGAAGAGGAGAGGGCCTAAAATTGAACCTTGTGGTACTCCATGCATAACGTTTTTCCAAGTTGACTTTTTGTCACCGACAGATACACATTGTTTCCTACCTAATAGATAGGATTTAAACCAAACTAACGAGTTGTGACTGAAACCAAGAATAGCCAACTTATTCAGAAGGACTGTATGATCAACAGTATCGAATGCTTTAGAAAAATCAAATAGGGTGAGGATGGTGCATTTTCTTTGGTCCATAGCTAACCTTATATCATCAGTGACACGAAGCAGAGCTGTCTCAGTTGAATGGAATTTTCTAAAGCCTGATTGAAAGTTATGAAGCTTACTATTGTTGTCTAGAAATTTTACAACTTGAGCATGAATGAGTCTTTCTAGCACTTTGGACAATGCAGGTAAAATACTGATTGGTCTAAAATCCTCAACTTTATTGGGTGATGGAACTTTATTTAGAGGGCGAACCAGAGCAAACTTCCAGTTTTCAGGGAAAATGCCTTCTTCAAGTGACTTGTTGAAAATGTATGTAATGGTTGGTAAAACAGCAAATAACATCTTCTTGATAAATTTAATAGGAATTTTGTCTACACCCATAGCATTACTATGAATACGTTGAATTGCTCTGAAAGTGTCTTCTTCTGAGATTGGATGGAAATGAAATTGATCAGTGATGGTAAATCTAAGTTTGTAACCTGCTCTTCAAGATCATCAATGTGATTAGCAATGACAACTTCGTCGCGTTGGTTAGAGTGTGAAACGAAATGGTCATTTATATTATTCAATGGTAAGTCAATTTGTGGATTCGATTTCTCTTTGCCAAGCCCGAATTCTTTTATTCCCTGCCAAAGTGATTTAGAGTCTTGTCTATTGTTTGTCATAAATGAATTCAAGTACCTAATCTTTGAGTTCCGTAATTCCTGTTTAACCCTATTTCTAAGGCTCCTATACTCTATCAAACTGTCCAAGTCAAATGTCTTTTTAAATTTTCTATGTGCTTTGTCTCTACGTCCCATCATCTTAAGTATGTCTTCAGTCATCCACGGTACTCGTCGTTTTCTATTAATCCTCCTTGTCACATAAGGTGCATGTTTGTCATACAAAGTCAAAGTCCAATTCTCGAAAGTCTTGACCATGTCATCAACTGAGGGTAATGCTTCAATTTGATGCCATGGAGTCTGAGCCACATCAGTCAGGAAGGCGGCTTCATCAAAGTTTTTGAAGTCTCTATAAGTGATAATTTTCTGTTCTGGCTTGGGTATCTTATGGGAAAGTACACAGTAGATCAAATCATGTCTAGAAATAGCTGGGACTGAGATTTGGCCTGCTTGAACAACCTCATTGGGATCACTAACAATGAGAAGGTCAATGAGTGTGTCTGATTCATTAGTATGATGAGTTGGATCGAGAGGTAAAATAGTCATGTTTAGGCATTGGAAAATTGTAGTCAGTTGAAAGTAGTCAAAGTTACGATTTGTCATGTTCAAGTCGGTGTTCATATCCCCATAACTAGTATACGGTTATAACAAGGCATAAGAGAAAGCAAGGCACTTTCGAAATCTGTGAAATGACCTATTTTGGTGGGCGATAACAGATACCAACGAGTAATTTATCAGTACTAGATAAGGATAATTCAAGTAGCATAAACTCTGGTCTGGAACAATACTCTTGTTTAGATGTGATTAAAACTTTTGTTTTGATACCTTCTTTCACATAAATTGCTACACCCACAAGCTTTATTTAATCTATCATTCCGGAAAAGATTATATCCAGGCAATGCAACAAAATTTGATGAAATACTAGGCTTCAAAAATGATTCGGAAATTCCGATTATATTGAAGTCCTGAAAACGGAAGATTGCTCTGAGTTCATCAATGTGGCAACTGAGGGATTGTACGTTAAGGTGAGCAGCCTTGAAAAGTTTTTGAAAGAGTGGAGCTTATTTGCTAGAAACATACCTGCGTCATTATTACTATTATTGAAATAATCATACCTACTTGAGGGCGAGCGAGCTGACGTGTCAGTGAGAGGCATCATGGAAGCAGCAGACCAATCGTGAACCGACCTCAGAACAACACATGACGGGGAAAATGGGGATGAAACTGATAAAACTTAACCTAAATGAAAAAGTCTCTTGATTCGAGTGCATTCAGCATGCCTTGACAGTTCGGCTCCCTTCACTATTTAAAGCACTAGTTCAAAACAAAATTCACTAAACACAATAAGATGTAGATGTGTGGAGTTCCGGTGATGAATAATCCTAATGGTGAATAAGACGAAGATTGAGGAAGAGCTGGTAGTGGGAGATCTGGTCCAAGTGGAGATAGAGCGAGTAGGTATCCAGTAGTGGAAGAATCGGGTCCAAGTGGAGGTAAGCGAGAAGGAATCCAGTAGTGGAAGATCGAGTCCAAGTGGAGACAGAGAGAGATGGAATCCAGTGGTGGAAAATCGAGTCCAAGTGGAGATAGAGAGAGATGGAATCCAGTAGTGGAAGATCGTGTTCATGGTGGAGATAGAGCGAAATGGGATCCAGTAAAAACTGAAAAAGAGAAGAAAAAGCCAGCAGAAAAACGAAAAATCTTTGAAGAAAGTTATCAATTGAGAAAAGATACATAATACAACTCGCACCTTGGGAGGAAGACTGCTCCAACTCGAAAATTGTCAATTTTGAGCCGATATTTTAGGCCAATTTATTTGTTATTCGTAAATTTCTGTTTTCATCAATCGATAAATTTAAAAGCTTAAAGTAAATTATCCCTTAATTAATTCGGTGAAGGAGATATTTAAATAAAAATCCCCACGTGCTGAACCGAAGCCTGGATTGCCGCCGATCAAACGATTTTTGATCTAAAGAAGAAAACCACGACCGCCAAGGAAATTCACGTGAGTTATAAGTTAAAAGGGGCCCCAATCTACGCTTCGAAAATATTTCAGTGCAGAAAAACATAAATTTTTCTTCGTTAAATTATTGGCACGCGACAAGCGCTTTAGCATTTAAGAGTCTAGAATTTATTCATATTAAATTTATAAGAATTTGTAGTTGATTAACTATCCTCCGCTGCCTGAACCACGACCCCGAACATTCTAAAAAATTTTTCTATAATTCATTTTTCTCTATTTTTTCAAACTGTTAGATTTTATCAATTGTAAAATTCTGTCGAATCACGCATGGTATCATGCAAGCACAAGAAAATTTTTAACTATTCTATTAATGCTAAAATTATTATCAACCTGTAAATCAAATTCTGAATCTGCACTGTATGATTACATATTTTATTATAAATATTTCGTTTTGTTAATCGCTTTCTGAGTTCGATTATTTCTTAAGCCTGTCAATTTTGTGTCTGATACGTTTTATATCATCAAGAACCGATCAAATACGATCATTGGAATAATTGAATCAAGCTGGATATTGAACAGGTCTAAGTGGATGTAGCGAGTGGGGTCAGATCGAGATATTATTCTTTGTCCTTACCTGCTCATATATCAGCTTTTATCTGTTACTACCTCGAACTTTGGAGCGAACACATCAATTGTACAGCAGTGGCAGCCATAGATCATATAAATTCCTACAATAGAGCTTAAAACCCGACAAGACTCTGTTCTCGAAATATATTCTGAACGATATTTGGTCCAAATACCGTATTTTAATCCTTCAGAACTTATTAGAGACGCAGTCCCGTAAATTATCTACATCGGGATTTTTGCTCGACCTGTATGATTTTGTATGCTCATTCTTCACAGGTAATAATTTTAAGGTATCCGTCTTCAGTGTTTAGCGATCGCTACACTGCTTATAAAAATTTCATCACTATACAATTTGTCATTAGAAGAATCAAGGGTGAGCGAGTGTTTAGGCCTCCCGCGATTCCGACAATTGTATTGAATCTTGTAGTGAATCAATCAGTCTGGTGTACATTCAGCGTCCTCACACGCCATTGCAAAATTTATAGCCGCTACACCACTGACTCAGTGCAAGATTCACTCTACATGTGTGAAGCGTTAAAAAACGCACCACAATATATATATATAATATATATATATATATATGCGAATAGTTTTTATTAGTAATACTAAGCACTTCCGAAAGCAGAAGTGGAAGGTGATAGCTCTAGCAAATCTGAGGTAATCTGAATATCAAGAAATTGTTCAAGGATTTTTATTTTTTATTCTGATTTGTCCAAATAATCTAAGAGATGATGTTCAATTATGTGGGAGGTTGAGTTTTTACTTTTTTATTCTTTCAAATGACAATAAGATGATATTATTATAAATGTTACAATTATTGAATAATGAACACAAATAATGAAAAGTTTTTTTGATCAGCTGTTTTTTGATCACCTCTCTAGTTCCATGTTAGCGGCTAGAAAGGGTACTCTCTCCGCCTAGGCCGGAAAGAACCTGTTCTTACGTCAGACGAGTCGTCTGCAAACAATGTCTTTCAGATCTACGTAGGGACTGGAAACAGCTGCTTTTGTGCAGTGTGTCGAAAAAGATTAAAAACAAAAAGGAGTAGAGTGAGGAAAGAAGAAGAAGATGATTAAGGTGAAGAAGAAGAAAAAGATGATTGAGAAGAAGAAAAAAAAGTAGAAGAAGAAGAAGAAGAAGAAGAGAAGAAGAAGAAGAAGAAGAAGAAGAAGAAGAAGAAGAAGAAGAAGAAGAAGAAGAAGAAGAAGAAGAAGACGAAGAAGAAGAAGAAGAAGAATAGAAAAGAATAATAATCATCATCGCAAACAACAATATTCAAGTAATCATTATAAATATAAGATCAAGAAGAGAAATTAGAAAGAAAAATAAGAAGTAGAGGAGACGATGGAGAAAGTGCTAGATTATTTTAGATGAGTTTTAAATAGGATTGAACGGTGAAGTGTGAAAAATATTATATAGTATTAGAAGTATAATTAACTATTGGGAGTTGCAATAACAATAAAAGTAGTAAATTGAGAACTGTAATATTTTAGTGATGAATGTCTAAGATAACATTAAATGAAACACAGCCCCTATATAAGCATATGAACAGACTACCCACCCCTCCGTTCTATCAATAATTCTTCACACATTTGCTTCTATTGCTCGAGCTGTGGCAACAGTAGGAGATATCATTATGTACACCTAATATAGAAGAGATTACTATCTTTACCTATAGATTACATCCATATCTATAACGTATGTTAATCATCCAATTTATTTGAAATTCAGCATTTCGAAAATTATTAATTATGGAAATAATTTTGGTAAGAGATGTAATAATTATTAGTAAGAATAGAGATAATGATTCTCTAAGTACCCTCTGGAGTATAGTAGTTGATGCATTGAACGTAGTTTTGGGAATTAATATCAAGATAAATTATTAATCAGTATTAACAAATGTGGATCTCCTTAGTTTGAAATAATTGCCTCATACATAATCATAAATAGCAGTGGAAAGATCATTTATAGAACAGAAAGCCAGCTCATGAAAAATGCCAAGGTATATCTATTGTGAAATGTTTTAATACGAATTTCCTATTTTTGTAGTGAAGGGCACCTTAGTAATCGAATCCTGAAATGATTTAATTTACCTTTATTTTTTGAAGGTCGGTCATCCTCTCGACTGTGTGGACCCTCTTGGATCCTCCCTCGCCGATAGAGATCTTGATCCTCCCGTCCGATGACCAGACATTCCTATGCCCATGACGGTCGGCCGCAGCGTTGAGGATCTTGAGGCGCTCCGCAGTCAGATCCTCGCGAATGGTGACGCCGGAACCCTTCAGCTTCCTCTTAGCGTCGAAGATCATCTTCCTGGTCCGGTAGCTGCAGAGTCGAACTATGATGGGTCGGTCCTTGGGTTTAGCTTGCCCTTGTTGAGGTGGTTGACGCCTTCCAACGCGATGCGAGCGGTTGACATCCGCCAAAGTCACGGGCACGTTCAGCTTCTTGTTAAAGACATCGAGCGCCAGCAGGTCCGTGTCTTCTTTGTCACTCTCCGGGATCCCAAAATACGTATAGAATGTCGGCGCCCATATTGCTCGAGGTCGTCGACCTTCAGGTGACAAGACCCCTCCAGCTCACGAATTCTATCGTGCAGCTGTTTGTTCTCCTCCTTTAATGCCTGAAGTTCCTCGAAAATAGATTTCACAGCCATTGATACAGCACTGTGGACAGACTCTTCGATTTGCTGTCGAATAATGAGGAGGGTCTCTTCGGACAATGCTCCAGAAATAGCTGGCTTCGGAGCATTGACCTCATTCTTCGGTGTGCCTCTATTCGGTCGAACCATCGTGTA
The DNA here is from genome assembly GCF_014356525.2 of Nilaparvata lugens. Lineage (NCBI taxonomy): Eukaryota > Metazoa > Arthropoda > Insecta > Hemiptera > Delphacidae > Nilaparvata > Nilaparvata lugens. The sequence goes on along the minus strand of NC_052506.1, from coordinate 196,106 downwards.
CCGTTAGGTGGATTTACACTTTTATAGGCGAGAAGGTGAACTGAAGATTTAGGAATGTTTTTTCAAGATAAATAAAAAGAGTGTGAGTTAATCAAAAATATAATTTCACTATTGAATTAAGCTCGAGAAACTGAATAACTAGATGTATAATTTGAAGTGAATTGAACTGTATAACCCTACGAAATATCTGTTAGAAGACGGAGCCGAACTGACACACGTTTACTCACTCGACATACGAAGAAGAGAGAGAGGGAGAGAGAGGAGAGAGAGAGAGAGGAGAGAGAGAGAGGAGAGAGAGATAGAGAGAGAGAGAGAGAGCGAGAGAGAGAGAGAGTGAGAGAGAGAGAGAGAGAGATAGAGTGATAGAGTGATAGAGTGATAGAGTGAGAGAGAGATAGAGTGATAGAGAGAGAGATAGTGAGAGAGAGAGAGAGAGAGAGTGAGAGAGAGAGAGAAGAAGTTATAGAGATTAGATTAGATTTCTTTATTTATGTATGTTACAATAATAAAAAGAGAGAGAATGAGTGACAGAGAATGAATGAGGGTGGAAAAGTGCGAAGAAGGAGAGGGGTGATTGAGAATGGAGGAAAAGAGCTTTTTCCCTCCCAGCGTTCTCAAGGTTTTTTCAGCAATAATTAGAAAGGTTCTAATTGCATGAAACGTCTCCACCACCACTTATATGCGCCCATCTTTATTACATTCCACACACCCTCCTTCTCAAAAATGTTCCCTGCTTCCATTTCCCAGCGAAAAGACAGTTACTTTTTTTCTTCTTTAATATTTTCTGTTATAATTTATTTATTTGTGGATATGATAATTACAAATTAAATATGATCGGGAACGAAAAACAGGCTTGGTCCAAAACTATTATATTCCCAAATTCTGGTGATGAATAACATGTTCAAAGAAATGGGTTATGCTAAGTTTAGTTCAAATCCAATTTTTGTCAAGAAAATATATGATACTAGCTGCTCACAGTACCAAGTTGAGATGATACTGTACCATATTGTATTGATACTGTATCATATTGTATTGATATTGTATCACTTAGTTTAAATCTGTATCATTTATTTTGATACATAGAGAAAATATAAGTTGTATACTAGCTGTCAGGCTCGCTTTGCTCGCCATATCCGTCTAGCAAGGGGCTCCGCCCCCTGGACCCCCGACTGGATCGTCCGAGAATGAGATCAGCCGGCTCGCTTCGCTCGCCTGCATTTTTCATTTGAGCATTTTTATTATATGTTAGGACGATCCAGTCGGGGGTCCAGACTAAACGGATATGGCGAACGAAGCGAGCCTGACGGCTAGTAATATAATATTCCCAAGAATAGCTCTGATTGAAGTACCAGTGCCCAATCAATTTTTCCGCGATAATGCATTTCAATCTTCAACTTGGTGCCAACCTAACAAAGTCAACTCAACTTAATGCAACCTGACAAAATTATCATTTATTTACTAGTTAACAACTGTTTCGAAGAGGTACTCTCTCTAGATATAGTTCTATATTCATATGTTATGGACATTTTTTAATTATAATTAAGAGAATAAGAAGAATATACATGCTAAAAGACGAACTTTGAACCCTTGAAAACCACCCTTAGAGTTAAAATATTCCCAAAAGATTTCTTAGTGAATGAATTATTAATTCATTTACCAGTTAACAACTGTTTCGAAGAGGTACTCTCTCTAGATTATAGTTCTATATAACATTTATGGTATGGACATTTTTTAATTATAATTAAGAGAATAAGAAGAATATACATGCTAAAAGACGAACTTTAAACCCTTAAAAACCACCCTTAGAGTTAAAATATTGCAAAAGATTTCTTAGTGCGCCTCTAAAGGGCCAACTGAATATACCTACCAAATTTGAACGTTTTTGGTCCGGTAGATTTTTAGTTCTGCGAGTGAGTGAGTGAGTGAGTCAGGCAGTCAGTCAATCAGTGAGTGAATGCCATTTCGCTCTTATAATGTAAATATTATATCATATGAATTTTATATATATTATATATAGAAGATAATGAGGTGAGGCCTTCTATTATATTTATCCCTTTGCAAAAAAAAACAAGAACGTATTGTTTGTGTAGAGAGGCCTCGTCTTGTAGTGCAGTCAGTCTAATTGTATCATAAATCTTGCCACAAATTGTAACCAAAATCCGACGCCACCCTGTTAACGCCCCACAGCTCACGGTACTTGTTGACACAGTGCGTTGACCCGAAAAATAATTGGCCACAAGTAAACAACCGTTGCAGCCGGTGAAGAAGAAGACGGGGGAAGAAGGAGAAGGAGAAGGAGATAGAAGAAGATAGAAGAAGAATGAACAGGAAGAAGAAGAAGAAGAAGAAGAAGAAGAAGAAGAAGAGAAGAAGAAGAAGAAGAAGAAGAAGAAGAAGAAGAAGAAGAAGAAACAGAGGAATAAGTAGCTGCTATGTGATAAACTAATTATGGTGCTAATTCAAGGAATATTTTTAAGGTGTTGTGAGGGGTTGCCTATACCTATAGATTGTAGGAGCACACAGTTAAAAGGAGTATTTTTTAAGTGGTTAAGAAGTTAGTAGAGTATTTTTCCAAGTGGTTAAGAGGATAATAAAAGAAGAAAAGAAGCCACCCTCATACGCCAATAATGGAGTGAAAATCAGAGTATAGAATTATTCATCATAAATCAAATTATGTCGAGTGGATTGTAAATTGCATGCCATGACGCATGCAATCCAATATTTCAATGTAACTTGGTGAGAAATCAGCTGCTGTGTGGACTATTTATTGCATGCCTCATTGAATGCAATATAGTTTAGTTTACATTATTTTTCGTTATGTAAAACTACAGAATCAATACAAATCTTGATAGTATATGACACGTCAGAAGTATTGAGTACAGTACTCAGATAAAAGTAATCTTAAAATAGAGAAAATAAGAAGAAAATCAGAACAAAGGAGTTGAAAAAATAATATGCTTGCAAAAAATGCCTACACGCGCCAACAGTTGAAGCTTTCCTCTAAACTGTACGGAGATGCATCAATCAATTTAGCTTTTATTGCATTCTTAAACTTATTTGAATACATTTTATTTCAGTAGGAAGAGAGTTATAAGCTTTCAATCCGCTATAATGTGGCCCTCTCTCTAAGCTTGCTGTTCTGTGTTGCGGGTACTGAAGATGAACTATCTGGTTTCTAGTATTGTAACTATGATGGATATGACTCTCTCTTAATATCTTCTCGTTTTTCTTCGTCATAGTTGCAATTTCGAGGAAGTACAGTGCAGAAACTGTTGAAATTCCAAGTCTTCTGGAAGAGTTTTTATAAGATTCATAAGGCTTCAACAGTTATTAGCCGTTCTCACACCGATATCTCGCTGACACGACATACAGACAGGATTTACTCTGATGGACAATATAAGAGGAGGCGGTGATTTATAACTGCGCGAGGTCTATTGTTCACAGAACTACTAGTAGTTCTGTGAACAATAGACCTCACGCAGTATTCGCATCCACAAGTACCTGATTGAAACTATAGACCTTATGGAAATACAGCAATAGACTGGCTTCTCCACACATCTGTGTAATCACTTGTCAGCTGATTTATGATGGATAATCCTATAGTCTGATTTTTATTCTAATATTGGCGTATGAAGAAGGTTCCTTTATTCTTTTATATCATCCTTGAAATGCAAAATTTCCATAAACCTTGTATATACGTCGACGCGCGATTAAAAAAGGAATATACCTGTCAAATTTCATGGAAATCTATTACCGCGTTTCGCCGTAAATGCGCAACATAAATATAAATAAACATTAAACATCAAACAATCAAACATTGATGACTTCACCAACCTTGGTCAAGGCATTTGAACATGGTTGAAGTCTTTCTGCTGATTAAATCAGAAATAATTCGTTCAACCAACACCAGTTACGTTTGACCACGGTCAATCCGACGGTTAAGTTTGACTGCCGCTGAACTAGCGATCAAATTATTTGAACACGGTCAAAAGACTGGTTCGATCAATTCCCTTGCTTGTTTCTTTGTGGGCTATGTTTTTGACGCAATGAAAAATTTCAAAGTTTTTAGTGCGATTGATTTAGTTGTAGTAAGTTATTATTAGGTTAGTTATTTAGATTCGGAATCTTTTAATTAGTAAATTATTATAGGATAGAACATAAAGGAAGATTTTGAGAAGAATTTGCTTTACTCTTTTATTACACAGTAGGCCTATATTATTCAATCCTTAGATAAACCTCGCTGCTCCAATGTATCTCATTAGAATTGGAATGTTCTTTTGTTCATGAAAAAAATGATGGTGATGGTGATGGAATTCTCTGTACGAAAGTATTCAATTCAAATTTGAAATATTATTATAAATATATGTAGATGTGTGACCATACAAAACGACTCTCGTCTGACGTCAGAAAAAGTTTTCTTTTCCGGTCTAGGCTAGAAAGTTGTCTCTTTCCAGCCGCTCATGGAGGTCTGTAGTTAATAAGTCATCCGCTAGATCGGGCGAGTGTCCACTTTCTTCATCAGCTGAAGTCGCCATGATTTCAGTTCGAGTTTCGAATCAAACTAATTCACTTCGCAACCATTTTTATTTAATTATTTATTGTTGATTAGCGCATTCCAAATTTTCAAAAATGCTTGAAGATGGCGTCGCCTGTGATATTCCAAGTGAAATTTTAAAAGAACCTGAAATCCTGACTGCAAATCTTCTACCACTAAAATCAAGAGATAGGTATGATAACAAGTATTCCTTATTTATTTTGTCAGCAATACCTGTAGTGTGGCGAAAAATATCGTTCGCACCACGGGCAGAAATGTTTTTCTGGCCAATTGAACAATTTCCTGATATTCAGATTACCTCAGATTTGCTAGAGCTATGACCTTCCACTTTTGCTTTCGGAAGTGCTTAATAAACAATAATTATTCTTATATAGTATATATTGTTTATTTTTCTGTGTGGCGAAAAATAGTGTTCGCACCACGAGCAAAAATGATTTTCCAGCTTTCAATCTTTCCTACGGCCTCGGACTTGAAAACCGATTTCGAGCCGGAAAAATCTCATTTTCTGCTCTAGGTGCGAAATATACTATTCCATGTTCTTCATATTCCTCCACTGTACATTCTTCTCCTTATTGCCACATGATTTTCTATTCTTGCCATCGCTTGCGTGGTCTGCCAACATCTCTTTCGCCAACTGACTGATAATAAAATAATATAGATTTTCAATGGTATTCACTCAGCTGACATTCTTTGGACATGCTCGCTCCATTGATGCCGATTCTCCGCAACTCGTCATTCATGCTGTAGGAAATAAATTCTTTCCCAATATCTCTCCTATAGTGGTAATGTCAATTTTATTTGTTTTTTCTCATCGATTTTAAGCTATCTATATATTTACCCGTTTATTCTTCTTAGTTGATACTTTTTTCAAGTTATTGTTTTTATTTATTTATTTATATAAATACTCCAATCAGCAGGCAAGATTTTTACTTTTGCTGGTGGCGCCTAAAAAATTCTACTTTTATCTTAGGTTTTAATGATTAGTCAAGTTCTATTTAATGTTATTTCACAGTTAAAGATATAGTGTTTTTGTTGAACTTGTCTATTCCAAACTTTTGTAATGTATGGATTTGATGGGAAAAAAATTTCAAATTTCATATTCAAAATATCTTTATCTAGGATTTTCCAGAATTTTACTGCCTTCTTTATCTCAATAACTCCATTCCTGAAATGATGTTCTCCCATATTCCTCCGCTGCGATTATATGATGGACATCACTATCGGCTTCACCTTGAAGACGTCAAAGCCACTTTTTCTGGAGTGAACGCGCGGGTGAAATATGATGACAGTGCAGAAAAAACGCGGTCGATCTCTGGTATCAAGCTGTCACTTATCGCTGGGGCCAACTTCACAAAATTGAGTTTTCTATCGATTTGGGACGTAGAGGAGAAGAGAGAGAGAGAGAGAGTGTGTGTGTGTGTGAGATAGTGAGATTAAGTAAAGGTGAGTGACTGTGTTAGGAGTTACACTTGAAACAGACAACTTGAGACAGACGATTTGAATCAGAGGATGAGAGAGAAAAGTAGAGAAAGAGAACAAGAGAGGAGAAGAGAGACTATTTGGGACGTGGAGAAGTGAGATAGAGAGAGAGTGAGTGAGAGAGTGTGATTGAGTGACTGTGTTAGGAGTTACACTTGAAAAAGTCAACTTGAGACAGACGATTTGAATCAGAGGAAGAGAGAGAAAAATAGAGAAAGAGAAGAAGAGAGGAGAAGAGAGAGAGAGATGGTGGGAATGAGTGTGAGAGAGAAAGAGGGAGCGTGACGAGTGAGTGGGGAGCAACTTTGAGAAGAGTAAAACTTCACAGAGGAAAAGAGATGAAATTAGATAAAATTGACTTCCTTATTTATGTAAGTTCCAATATATTCATGGATAGACGACTACAAACAGTAAGATTATACGCCTTACATGACACTATTAGGGCAGAGTTAGGACTCCAGGTCCTCTCTGCCACAAAGCCCTTGAGGGAGAAAAAGAGAGAGAGAGAGAAGATAAGATCAAATTAGATTGGAGCTCTTCATTCATTTAAGTTACAATGTATCCTGGCGTAGGCCTATACAATAGTTTACATTTAATGACAGTATAGTAAATAATACAGGGCGTTTGAAAAAGAACTCCCTAGTTTTGATGTGTCATAGAATCTTTAAAAAGTGATATACACTATTCTAGTTTGTGGTGTTTGATTCAGAAACTGTCCAAGTTTTGCCCCCCTTGCAGTTGGCAGACCTGCTTGACCAAAAGACGGTGCCAGAGAACAGTTCCTTCAATAGACACTCGCTTTCCGGGAAGGTGAATACGTTTTTAAAAGATAATACGTTTCTATAATAAGATTCACGTTGTCAAGTTGGTAGAAATGATACGAAGGCATTGCTGTCAATACGATACAGAGATTCTAAAATAAAGTATTGAGGGATAAAATTATATTTCCTTCAAAATTATATTTTTAATATGTGAATATCTCCTATTTTGGTTATATTGATGTGAAATATCCTATCATATTAAGCGAGCAAGTTCTGTATTTTATATCTGGTTATTTCCATATCTGGCTATTTTTATATCCAGTTATTTATGTTCAACGGATCTCGAAAACGGCTCTAACGATTTTCACGAAATTTGGAAGTAGGTTTATGATATAGAGATTCGATTGCACTAGGTCTCATCATGAGAAAAACTCGCTGAACGACTTTAAAAGGATAATATCCATCCTTGGTTGAAACAGCTGTGGATAGTAAGAAAGTGAGTATGTGAAAAATCAAAATATCGCATCCCCGAAATTCATAAGATGACGTATAGCCAGCTGTGAAATATAAACACGATCATTTTAGAGAATTGTGTTCTGTTTATCAATAAATGAAAATAACGAGCGAAGCTCGGTGCCCCGATATTTTCTCCTATGCTTAGTTTTGAAGCATTTAAATTTGGAAATCCACTTTGTGAAAATACTAGAGGACTGAAAATTTAGTGAATTGAAGAACTACAAGACTTATCTGAATTTGGGAGAGGGATAGCACAAGGTTACTTTATTCTTCTTCCTTCTATCATTCTTATAATGTACCATTGTATAAATGAATAAAGAATCAATAATATGGTCAACATTCCTTGGTACATCAGAGACAGTGACTTGCAAAGAGATCCACTCCAAGACAACATTTTCTCCAAATACAACATTTTTTACCTCAGCTGAGCCTTTACATCAAATCGAACATTTTATCCCAATCAGTTCTTGTAAAATGTGAGAAAACACAGAAAAAAGCTAGGGAACGCTGGCAAAACGCAGTAGAGCCGTATATCTTGGGCGTATCTTTGGCTTAACTCTGAGTCCTCTCACGAATAAATTTCTGAACCCTTGCTGAGCTTCTTTGCGAAATTTGAACATGATCTACCAATAGATCTTGAGTAGGCCTATAGTAAGGTCCACGTTATAATGGCAGTGGAGGAAGATAGAAGAACAACGTTGCTGATCCTCACTGTCTAGTCAACGCCTTCTTGACGGTAGCTGATACAGGTAATATTGATTGTTCATCTTCGTTTTAAAAAATCAATTATATTTTATTGAGCAAGGAATTATATTTTCGCCACACTGCACAGAAAGCAGCTGTTTTCCAGTCCCTACGTAGATCTGAAAGACCTTGTTTGCAGACGACGTCTGAAAAGGGTTTCTTTTCCGGTCTAGGCAGAAAGTAATCTCTTTCCAGCCGCTCATGGAAGTAGTTAATAAGTCATCGCTAGACGGCGAGTGTCCACTTCATCATCAGCTGAAGTCGCCATGATTTCAGTTCCAGTTTCGAATCAAACTAATTCGCTTCACAACCAGTTTTATTCAATTATTTATTGTTGATTAGTGCATTCCGAATTTTCAAAAATGCTTGAAGATGACTGTGGTATTCCAAGTGAAAATTTTAAAAGAATCTGAAATCCTGACTGCAAATCTTCTACCACTAAAATCAAAAGATAGGTACGATGATAGCTTAATGAGTATTTATTTTGTATTCTTTATTCATTTCGTCAGCAATACCTGTAGTATGGCGAAAAATATCGTTCGCACCACGGGCAAAAATGTTTTTCCAGCTCTCAATCTTTTCTAGTCCTCGGCCTACGGCCTCGGACTTGAAAACCGATTCGAGCTGAAAAATCTCATTTCTGCTCTAGGTGCGAAATATACTATTTCGTCACACTGCACAGAAAGCAGCTGTTTTCCAGTCCTGGGCCTGGGCCGGAAAGAGTACCCTTTTCAGCCGCTAACATGGAACTAAGAAAGGTGATCAAAAAACAGCTGATCAAAAAACTTTTCATTATTCAATGATAAAAACATTTATAATAATATCATCTTATTGTCATTTGAAAGAATGAAAAAGTATAAACTCAACCTTCCACATAATTGAAAATCATCTTTTAGGTTATTTAGACAAATAAAAAATGAAAATACTTGGACAATTTCCTGATATTAAGATTACCTCAGATTTGCTAGAGCTATGACCTTCCACTTCTGCTTTCGGAAGTGCTTAGTAAACAACTATTTTCATATATATATATATTGTTTATTTTTGTGTGTGGCGAAAAATAGCGTTCGCACCACGGGCAAAAATGTTTTTCCGGCTCTCAATCTTTCCTAGTGCTCGGCCTACGGCCTCGGACTTGAAAACCGATTCCGAGCCGGAAAAATATTATTTTCTGCTCTAGGTGCGAAATATACTATTTACAATAAATCCAAAATTATGATTAATTGTTTAGTAAATTAATTAATCATTCTACATTGTTTAAAGACGATCTGGCCACAGAGCAATGCGAGAAAGAGATAGCGCTCTCCGCTTTGTTGAATGAAAGACAAGGATAGCAAAATCATTGCTAATCAAACACTGTCATTATAACGTAGAAAACGCAGCATGAGTTGTCAAGCAACAAAAGAATAGCGCTATCTGCTTTGACGAATGATAGACAAGGATAACAACAACAATATAGATAATATCATACAGAAACAATAGCGTAAGTAGATTTCCCATGGTATAGGGTGTTCATGTCGCAACTTTTACTGTTATCTCAAGCCGATTACTGTCGATTATTGTCGATTTCAACTGTTTTTACCGGGTAACAGTGTATGAACGGCACAATATGAGAGACTACCAGTGTCACACAGCTTCACGGGAAAGAATTACATGAACTATCGGCTTGAGATAACAGTAAAAGTAGCGACATAAACACCCTATACCATGGGATATCCACTTAACTATTGTTTCTCTATGATAATATACTGCCACTATAGCGTGAACGCCTTAGACATGTATATATAGGTGACCTAACATGGACATGAAAGCAGCAGGTTGCACTAAGGAGTAATTAAGCAGTTGCATAGAGGTGGCCCGATTGACTGGCTGACATATTCTAAGTGCTCTATTATGCAGTCATCAACTATACAGCATCTAGAGACCACTTGACGTCTCTCGATAATTATAACTGATCATTCGATTCAACAATGTCGATCGAATAAGTATCTCGAGTTTGGGAATCAGTTGACAATATGATTAACATGAGTGAAAAAATAATCAAGAACGTTTTGTATAGTTGAGAAGTTGATATTGTGGTAATTATTCATATTGAATGAAAAAGACTGAGAAATTGTCAAAAACCCACAGATTTATTGATACTCAGAAAGACCGGTTTCGATTATTACACAATTGTCAATCTCTGAATCAAGAACCTACATTGTTCAAAAAATTGATTGAATTAAGGCTCAACTCACACTTAAGTGACTCTAGAGGCTCGACTCTAGTCGTGAGCATGTGTTTCCAAATGGTGACACTCAGACCAGTCGATTCTAGTCTCCGCGACTGTCACCATTTCAAAACACATGCTCTCGACTAGAGTCGGGTCTCTTCTCGACTTGAGTCGCGTAAGTGTGAGTTGAGCCATAGATTCCTCATTTCAAATTGCAACTGACGATTCGATTCAACAATATTGGGAGGAGTAGCAGGGATTTGAGGAGATTTCTCGAATACTGATGGTAATATGATTAAAACATAAGTGAACAACTGCATAAGTAATATATTATTTTTTCGATGGATTGTAATAAAATTGAAGAAGGAGAAAAAGAAGGAGTAGAAGAGGATGTAAAGTAGAAGAAGAGGATGAAAGAGGAATAATAAATATTTAATTGTTTTGAGAAATAGAAGAAGAGAAAGAAAACTCGCAAAAGAACCCTGTGATTTGAGAGAGAGGGAGTGAGTGAGAGAGAGAATACAATAGATTACAAGAGTGAGAGATGATTGAAGATTGAATTGAATGAATACCTTCATTAGGGGCGGAATTAGGACTCTAGGTCCTCTCTGCCACAGAACCCTTGATAGAGAGAAAGAGGGAAACTGAGAGACTGAGAAACAAGAAGAAAGAGAGGAATGGTGATAGAGAGAGATGATGAGAGATTAGATTAGATTTATTTATTTATGTATGTTACAATAATCACTGGCTTCAAGAAGAAGAGAGGAATGGTGATAGAGAGAGAAATGAGAAATTAGATTGGATTTCTTCATTTATGTATGTTACAATAATTACTGGCTTATACACTAATTTGCATAAAATGACGATAATACTAGTTATCCAAAGAATTTTACAAACTATAAATAATGAATCAATGAGAATAAAGATTGAATGCAATTGAAAAAGAACGATAATATGGTAATGTGAGTAACTTCAAAATCGGCGGTGTTTCAACAAATAATTGTTGATTCTCTAAGAAGTATATAAAAATATCCTTCTCATCAACACATAACCGGGTGATTGATTGGTTGATTGACTCACTTTATTAATGTAAATTACAACAATAAATACTGGCTTATACACTCATAACAATAGCCACAAGACAGCAAATTTATAGATGAATTACATAATATAGACTAAGAAAATTAATATTGAACTGTATACTGATAAAAAAAGCAATTTGTGATAACTATAGATAATATTGTTATGCATCCACATAGGGAGAGAGAGATTGATTGATTGATTGAGGACTTTATATACTGTAGATTACAATATATACTGGCTTATACACTCATATACAATAGCTTACAAGACAGCAAATTATGGATGAATTAAGACTAAGATAGACTAAGTTTGTGATAACTATAGATAATATTGTTATGCATATACATAGGGAGAGATAGAGTGATCGATGAATACTTTATTTATGTAGATTACAATATATACTGGCCTATACAATATATTAATAGCATACAATACAGCAAAATTATAGATGAATTTACATAATATAGAATAAGAAAATAATTATGAACTGTATATGATATGAAAAAGCAATTTGTAATACAATAATATAGATAAATATATTGTTATGCATCTATATAAATTGGCGGAGCTTTGGACATATCAATGTCCATTCTTCGGGAAGCATATTCAAATATCCTTCCCACTAACTCTCTACCAAAACGTTAATTTGATCAATTCAACTGAGGATTTATTTATAATGTAAATATTGTAAAAGTTTTAATAGAGAGAGTTTCAGAGAGAGAGAGAGAGAGAGAGAGAGTGAGAGAGACGAGATTAGGTCATCCACACATACACAGATGCACTAACACATCAACTGATACATATATACACCTACACACAAATGTATTTAAGCTGGTCCATTAGATACAATGGACCTGATAGGCAGGTCTCGCGATATTCCATTAACACCTCCATACAACTCGAATCAGTACATGTATGTATGTACATATATATATGTAATCTATGTAGAGGACATAGTGTGCCACCATTAAAGGTGTGAACTCAGCTGTTACCTCTCAATCCCAAATCAAATCAATTCGCAGATTACAATTTGATTCCAATCAAATTCAATGTGTCACTGCAGTTCGAGTGTTCTGGGAAATTACTGGGACACAACTATTAGATTAAGTTTAAATTGGGATTGTTTTTGGGACGTTTGATACTGAATCAAGGATAT
>NC_052506.1:151211-183500 GCF_014356525.2 Nilaparvata lugens | reverse complement strand
TCAACTGGCTTTTGTGCAACTGAGCCAGGGAGTCCACATCAAATCGTACAGCTTCAATGAAAAGCACTCACATGTACCCAAAATTAAATGCATACATAAAATAAATTGATATCTCAATGACTGAATGAACGGATAATGATGGTTGAATTGTTTAAAATCTTACAAAATCACACTTACAAAATCATCATTAAGTAACTTGAGATTTACTTGTTCAATGAGAAGTGTCCGTGATTGAAAGCTCTGAGTGAGAATTGAATGCCAATGAGTTTCATTATAAGAAATCGTTATGTCCTATCCGTGGCATTAGCGACTTGTATCATTAACAAGATAATTGGTATATTGTTGTGAATTTGAGTGAAATTTTCAATATTTTCTGCAATAATTGTGAATTGTGATTCGTATCTGGAAATTGATTGATCTGATAAATTCAAAATTGTAGTAGATACATTTTTTGGACTCAAAATTGTGTGCGAATTAAGTTATCATTCAAGTTACGTAGGTAACATAACCTTTGGACTGTGTATTCCAAAAAATCAAGGTTTGAAGCAGTTTTGGGCGAATGCCTGTTGTTTATACCTGGATTGTATTTGTATATGAATAAATGAATATACTTATCAATTGATATTCAGGTATTAATAATTAATAGTGGTTTCAAGTTGTGAATTACAATTATCATAACAAAATCAATGAACACAATGATAATGGAGTGTACCATCTTCGAAATCGGGGGAAGTTTGGGAAATCATTAGCGATACAAAAATCCCCAAAACAGACAAACCTTGCGAGTATTGTACGAGATGAGAGAGTGAAAGAGGCGCAGCAAAATTAACGAGCCACTGTACAGTAGAACCATCCCGATTTGTTTTGAATTACAAGCTCATTTTGTATGCCAATTTAGGTAAGCGCTCCTCTTCACCGCGACTCCAACAAAACCTCATTCATTACAAGTTTCAAGCAAAGAAGAACTGGGTGGGTGGCGTCCCAGAACCAGGCTGCCAAACTCGATAGAAAATTTATACTGAAAGTCTTTAAGGGCTCTTGTGCCGCTGCACTGACGCAAGGAAAACAACTCAATTAGGGTCTTATTCAATTACCAGCCGCAATACTCACGGCATCACTCTCAGCATAGCAACTGCTTCTTTATAGGTAGGCCTATATATAACTACCTCAGCAATAGTGGGTATTGGTATATTTGTATACTTAACGAAGCAACTGCTTCTTTATAGGTGTATTCAACTACCTCATACCAACAGATATGGTACAATATATAGTACTCATCGGCTAATGGCCCATCACTCCCTCAAGCATTCAAAACAGCGAGCCTCTTTCAGTTGCTTATGGAGAGGGTCAACGTTGTAATGGCAGTGGAGGAGGATAGGAACAAACGTTGCCGATTCTCTGCCTTGCCACGTCTTCTATAGACGGTAGCTAACAATAATAATATGACTGACCTGGCTGGTTCAGGTCTGGTGTCAGAGTTTTCAGGTCACATCTGATCAATTTCAGGGCCTCTGGCATGACCTAACGACTGCTTTTCAGGCAACGGGGACCAATAGCTATTACTTTATCTGATACCGGTATATCTGATGCTATATTAACTGTATATGCTATATAAACAATTCTTGTTTAAAATGGTGAATTGAGTTATGCGTCAAGAAAATACATTTTTTAATGATTAATTGATGAATTTTCATAATTATTTATTCATTTCTTTATTTATTTATCATTTACAATCAACTTAAGGACAAAGAAACAGACTACAGTCCAAAACTCTTTTTCATCCCAATTTCATAAAATAAATTGTCCAAATAAAGTTATGTGCGACTTTCCAATTCTTCACTAATTTCCACATTAAAACAAAACACAAACACTTGCAACAATTAATTTTGAATTTAAAAAGATTAAGATACGAATGGATAACAAAATTGAGATTAAATAATGTTTTATTGACTGAGTATATTCCTACATTGTTAAAAGACGATCCGACAACGTTGCAGAGCTAGAAAGGGTCTGATGATCGCTGTCTGCTTTGTCGAATGATAGACAAGGATAGCAACACCAATGTTTATCAAATACTGCCTTTATAATATAGACCTCATTGTATCGGATGTTATAATTTATGATATTAATATTAACAGTTCATTCTTGTTTAAATGATGAATTTTTTGTGCCAAGAAAATATTTTCTAAATGAAGAGTTAATGATAAGTTTTCAAAACTGAATTTGAATATTCTGTTCTATCATCCTACATTGTTAAAAGACTATCCGGCAACGATGCAGAGCTAGAAAAGGATAGCGCTGTCTGCTTTGTCGAATGATAGACAAGGATAGTAACCCCAATGTAAATCAAATACTGCCTTTATAACGTGGACTTCACTATAGACACGACTCTAATCTGTCAGAGTCCTGAAGACGTCAGTCAGCATCTTGAGAAGGGTGGAAGCAAATAAAACCCCCTTCGTTCGAACTCAGCGGTGAAAATCTCAGATGTTGATTGGTTAACGCTGGATTAAACAGCTTTTCAACGAAGCCAGTCGAGCGGGAAAGGTTGTATATCGCACAAAAACTGGAATCGTATTGAAATTCTGAAGATGGAGAGAGGGAGGTATGATTATTTTGACTTGGAGAGGAATTAAGAAGCCTCAAGAAAGCTGAATGAGAGGTGCTTTCATATTCAAAACATTGAACACGGGCGGCTGAATATTGAAGATTGATTGATTGATTGATTGAGTACTTTATTTATGTAGATTACAATCTATACTGGCTTATACACTTATATACAATAGCTTACAATACAGCAAAATTATAGATGAATTTACATAATATAGACTAAGAAAATAATTATTGAACTGTATATGGTATGAAAAAGTAATTTTTAATACGATAGCACGTGCAGAAAGTAAGTTCCGTTTCAATTTATATCCGCTGCAGCACTGCGATCGCAGTTCCGCACATGTGCGGTAGACGCTCTGTATCAAGGAGAAGAAACGTGCGCCATTTGGAGATCGCTGTCAGCCACGAACGTTCTGTTGTGCTTGTTTACAATGTCGGTTTTGATTGAAAATCCCGCCGCTTGTGAAATCAGGTCTGTGATTCGTTTCCTGAACGCAAGGAAAGTGAACCTAAGTGAAATTTATCGGCAAATCTGCGATGTTTATGGACAAAGTGCGATGAGTGATTCAATGGTGAGAAGATGGGTCCGTCAGTTCAATGACAGACGTAGTGATGTGCTTGATGAAGAACGAAGTGGGCGTTCATCTTTGGTTACAGAAGAACTGGTTCACGTGATTGATGACAAGATCCAAGAAAAGGTTTCATGCATGAAATTGTTACCGGAAAACTGAAATTTCGTCAAGGAACTGAAAGGAACTGTTTCCAACTGGTTGCAGACACAGGCGGCAAATCTCTATGAAGAAGGCATACAAAACTTGTGCCATGCTATGACAAATGTCTACAAATTTCGGTAGTTATGTGGAAAGTAGTTTAAGAGTTGTATATTTTGTGCAAAAATACTTTTCTGTATTGTACACAATTTAATTTTATTACCAAACGGAACTTACTTTCTGGACCTACCACGTATAATAACTATAGATAATTATATTGTTATGCATCTAAATAAATTGGCGGAGCTTTGGACATATCAATGTCCATTCTTCGGAAAGAATATTACAAATCCTCCCCACTAACTCTCTCAAGCATTCAAAAACAGCGAGCCTCTTTCAGTTTGCTTATGGAGAGTGGTCAACGTTGTAATGGCAGTGGAGGAGGATAGGAACAAAACGTTGCCGATTCTCTGCCTTGCCACTGTCTTCTATAGACGGTAGCTAACAATAATAATATTGACTGACCTGGCTGGTTCAGGTCTGGTGTCAGAGTTTTCAGGTCGCAACTGATCAATTTTAGGGCCTCTGGCATGACCTTACGACTACTTTTTAGGCAGCGGGGACCGATAGCTATCACGGTATCTGATACCGGTATATCTTATGTTACAGGTGGCAAACGTATTGGAATTGTATCCAATAGCACCTAAGACAGGTAAATAATCATATGTGACTGGAAAATCGAACAAATTTTTAGAAAAAACAGTAAGAATTTGTAGAACTCATATGATTCAGTTTACAGCTGTGAATACAAGCTACATCTGACTCATATTGTGTAGGCTTAATTAGTGATTTTTTCCCGCATGGTGACAGCACCAGTCAGTCAATCGGTGAGGGGTCGGTTTGACCCAACCAGTCGGTTTTGCCCCACTTTCCCCTATTAACTGTCAATTTTTGTTTAAAATGGTGAACTATTTGTTATGTGTCAAGAAAATATAGTTTTTAATGATTAATTGATGAATTTTCATAATTAAGATTAAATGTTTTATTGACTGAGTATATTCCTACATTGTTAAAAGACGATCCGGCAACGTTGCAGAGCTAGAAAGGGACTGATGATCGCTGTCTGCTTTGCTGAATGATAGACAAGGATAGCAACTCCAATGTTCATGAAATACTGCCTTTATAATATAGACCTCATTGTATCGGATGTTTATATACCTGAATATATGATGTAATATTAACAGTGTTCATTTTTGTTTAATAATGATTAATCATATTTTATATGCCAAGAAAATATATTACAATATACAGTTAATAATAAGTTTTCAAAATTGAGATTGAATATCCTGTTTATTGAGTACCCATATTAATAAAATGCTAAAAGACGATCTGGCAACGTCGCAGAGCTAGAAAAGGATAGCGCTGTCTGCTTTGTCGAATGATAGACAAGGATAGCAACCCCAATGTAAATCAAAAACTGCCTTTATAACGTGGACTTCACTATAGACACGACTCCAATCTGTCAGAATCCTGAAGACGTCAGTCAGCATCTTGAGAAGGGGGGAAGCAAACAGAATCCCCTCCGTTCGAACTCAGCGGTGAAAATCTGAGATGTTGATTGGTTAACGCTGGATTAAACAGCTTTTCAACGAAGCCAGTCGAGCGGGAAGGTTGTATATCGCACAAAAACTGGAATCGTATTGAAATTCTGAAGATGGAGAGAGGGAGGTATGATTATTTTGACTTGGAGAGGAATTAAGAAGCCTCAAGAAAGCTGAATTAAGGGAGTGAGGTATGATTATCTAAACTTGGAGAGGAATTAAGAAGTCTCAAGAAAGCTGAATGAGAGATGCTTTCATATTCAAAACATTGAACACGGGCGGATAAAAATTGAAGATCGGAGACTGCAACTGGAAATCATTACAATAATTTCTAATTAATTTATTAATTCAAGACATCCAAATTCAAAATTTATAGTTTTCATTTTTGTTTTGGACTGAAATTTTATCAAAATTGTACACGTGAAATTCTAACCTTATTTCGAACTTTTTCACCTATAAATTTAGAAGAAAGATAGCACAAGGACTATCTTATTATTTTATCTTTCAATATTATTACATTTGTGTCATTTGCATTGTGAATAAATAAATAAATGAATAAATAAATTGGTGGCAATTAATGTGAATCTATTTGAAAGTTATTAAAGAATGAGTCCTTAAATAATGAAAATGATATTTTTCTTTCTCACAATAATACTATTTCAGCTCAGTCACAGTTCATATGAATCCCGAAGGCTGTTCTCATACACACATTCTTTAGTTTTAAAATAGGTATGTCGGCATGATATGGATGTCTCACTCCGATGTCTTTTATTACTGTGTTGGTTTGTTTTGGAGAGTGAGTAGAAATAATAATAAGAGGGCTGACAAATAATTTTTAAATAGTAGCGCTCATCGAATTTCATGTAGCTGTTTACCCTGTTGTCGATATTTGCAGTAGCAGAAGCCTTCGGGGTGATTTACAACATTTAATTTGTACTTTTTATGTAGTTGAGAAGTTAATATTGTGGTAATTATTCATATTGAATGAAAAAGACTAAGAAATTGTCAAAAACCACAGATTTATTGATACTTAGAAAGACCTGTTTCGGTTATTACACATTGTCAATCTCTGATAACTGGTTTACAATGGTGTAATAACCGAAACCGGTCCTTCTAAGTATCAATAAATCTGTGGTTTTTGACAATTTCTTAGTCTTTTCCATTCGATATTTAATTTGGATTTTCGTTTAATAATAAGAGGGTTAATACGGCCATAATGAGGTCCATTTCATGTAAGAAGCGGAAAAAGTTTGAAGTGCAGCGTTGTCAATTCTCTGCCTTGTATAGAAGATAGCTCATATTGGCATCTTCCATGAGAAATATTTACGATTCATTCTTGTTTAAAAGAATCAATTATATGTTATTCGTCAAGAGAATATATTTTCAATGATTAAATTACCAAATTTCATAATTAAGATTGAATATTTCCAATTTATTATCATTATTAAAAACACACAACAAAATAACAAAGAATTACAAAACAAATAAAATACAATAAAATGTTACACATGTAGAAAACCATGGGCCTTGTGGTTGGTGTGTTGGAGAAGAGGAAGAAAAGAGAGAAAGATACCTAGCCAACTATCTTCTTTCCTATGTAAAGAAGAGAAGAGAGAAGTGATGAGGAGAAAAGGGAAGGGAGAAATGGGGTAAGGAAGTAACAGAGGAATAGGTACGCAAAATAAAGGTAAGCGAGTCCACTGAAAAATGAAAAAAAAAATGTTAATCAATTATATTTATACATTGTTAAAACACGATTTGGCAACGTTGCAGAGCTAAAATAAGATAGCGCTATCAGATGTTTCGAATAATAGTCAGGGATAGCAACACAATATTAATGGAAAAAAATATACTGCCTTTAATTAAATGAAAATACTAATAATTGTCAAAAACCACAGATTTATTGATACTTTGAAAAACCGGTTTCGGTTGTTACACCATTGCCAATCTCTAATAAACGTCAATCTCTCAGTTTCTTAAAGATTGACAATGGTGTAACAACCGAAACCGGTCTTTCTAAGTATCAATAAATGTGTGATTTTTGAATATTTCTTGATATTTCTATTCAATATGAATAATTACCACAATATTAACATTCTTTCTGAGTATCAATAAATCTGTGGTTTTTGACAATTTCTTGATATTTTCATTTAATATGAATAATTACCACAATATTAACTTCTCAACTACACAAAAAGGGAAAAATACTGCTATTATTACGGGGACCTCACTATATTTTTAGGCTGGCTAATGAGGCTTATATAAGAGCTAATCTGGCTGATAAGGGAGATCTAGTGTCTCCAGTCCAAAAAAGTGTCAATGAAGTGTGAAAAATATGAATGAGAAACTGGCTTGAATGAGAATGTTTTCCATCACTTTCCACAATTTTCATTGATAATAACTCTCCAAAACCCCTCAAGTGTAACACGCACTCCACTCTAAAAGACTACATAATACGGCAGACACCGTTGCGAAATATTTCATTCAAGCTAATCGACAAGCGAAGGCCCATTCATATTGACCTGCACGCAAATTCTTTTTTGGTGTCTGGCAAACTTTAATTGTGCGCCACTGTACGGCGCTACGCTATTCAAAGTGCTTTCATGTGTTCTCCAAATGGTGCGAGAACGGTTCACTAACAACTTGAGAGAGTGAGAGAGACCGAGTGAGGATAGGAGAAAGACTGCGTATGTAGAACTTTTTCCAACTCTGCCATGCAGGCAACCCTTAAAAAGCAGCTCAAAAGCGCTCCAAAGTATTGGATTTTCATGCAAAGAGTTTGGGAACTGCAGAGAAGTCTTACGACAGGACTTCTACTGAATACATTCCGCTCCAGCAGAATGTCAGCCTACTTGATAAAATTCGAAATAAGTATTTTGCCGTATTATGGGATAAGTTGAGCGGCCCCAACACACAATTGAAATATGGGGAAGTTTGTGTTCGAAAGTAACTTCCCAAATCTTGGTTGGATCGTTTTATGATATTGTACGATGTTCGTTCATATTTTTATTTCGGAATGCTAAACGTTCTTGTAGTTGATGATGGAAAAATTTCGGAACTGATAACTATTAAAGAATTCATCACTAAAATTATTACTATGTAGATTACTGAAAATAGGATGTGAGAGACCTCAACAAAAATAAGCACATTCAAGAGGTCAAACCGCAACTCATGATAAACATTTTCTTGAAATTTCAAAGATTTATTTATTCATTTTATTCATTTATTGTATAAAATACTATAATCATAATACAATCAAGACATTGGAGGAAAAACTAGGCAAAGCCTGTACTATTTCTCTCCAAAAATTTTGATAAAATGTTAATGTTCTCCAAAAGATAAGGTTATATAGTCACACACTGCTTCGTCACTTGATTTTCGGTACAGAAATGATGATTTAAAAGGTTGATTTTGTACTCTAAATGAATCACATTAAATTAAAAACTTTAGAAATATTACACTTATTTAAAGATTAGAGTCATAGGCCTTTGAAAGTCCACATTAGTGACCAAGTGACCAGTAGGCTACAAATGTGTTGCTGGTATGTGGTATAGTAAGTGGTATGTCCATTTTACATTCTATATGTGGATAACACTGGATACTCACAAAGAAGAGTGAATTATTGGATCAGTTTTTCTTTTAAACGGAAAGGAAATTCTCTGCTTTCAATTTTAATGAGAAGTGATATTTGATATTCATTAGATTTTTTATCAGCAGTTGCATTCTTAAGAGGAATTGTACAGAAAAAAATTATCATCTATAATATTAGTGTTCAAGGTTTTACTGTGCACTGCATAAGATCTCAGGGAATGAATATTCATTCGAAGATTATTCGCTTATATATATATATGTATATATATATATATATATTATATATGATAATATATGATAATATATGATAATATATGATAATATATGATAATATATGATAATATATATTATATATATCGCTTATATATATATATTATATATATGAAGAATGATGAACTAATAAAATTGAGGATATCCTATTATATTAAGCGAGCAGTTTCTGTATTTATATATATCTGGTTATTTATGTTTAATGGATCTCGAAAACGGCTCTATCGATTTTCACGAAATTTGGAACATAGTAGGTTTATGATATAAAGATTCTATTGCACTAGGTCACATCCTCGAGAAAACTCGCTGAACGACATTAAAAGGATGATTCATCCTTGGCTGAAACAGCTGTGGATAGTAAAAAAGTGAGTATGTGAAAAATCAATATATCGCATCCCCGAAATTCATGAGATGACGTATAGCCAGCTGTGAAATATAAACACGATCATTTTAGAGAATTGTGTTCGGTTTATCAATAAATGAAAATAACGAGCGAAGCTCGGTGCCCCGATATTAATTCATAAATTACAATGGAATTTCCGTTCAAGTTTATGAATGAACGGTCCCATGACTGAGAGGACAATGTAGAATTGTAACAATTGTCACTTATTTTAGTCAACCGTTATCGATATGAATAATATTGTGGAAAAGATACATATATAATGAGAAAATAATTGAAGAGGATTCGAGAATGGATTTAAATGTCGGAATAGTATCATAAGAATAAGTTCAAATTCAGTATCCTTCATAATTGGATTGTAAATCCCGAAAATTTGTAAATAATATCCAGAGAGAAACAGGATAATGCAATATTTATCATAATTGGCTTCTATCGTCAAAGTCACTGCCGCGCTGCTACTCAAACACAAAATATACATGCAGTATATGGAATATTTAATGATCATTGGAGCAGATAAAACGGGGAAAGTTGGCGTTTCCGCATGAAAAACATTTCCATAAATGATATGAGGAGTTTTCACTGACTGGAGGGGTGGAATGGAGGGGGGCAAAGGGCGCCCTTGATCATAAAGGGATTGGAAAGGCAGAGCAGAGCAGGCATTTCCCTTCAACAATCAGGAAACCATTCAACCTGAAAAAATCTCTTTGTTCTTTCCATTAGAGGACTTTTCATGGAAATTTTCAGCACAAAAGGCCCCATCTTTCTCCGATAGTAAACGCGATTTGTTATCGGGTGCGGTAAAATGTTTAGGGTGATGTTGAATTTCAATATTAAAATTTGTAGGTATAGATTCACGCTATCACCAATTCTGTATCAGGTTATCATTATACTGATCACTCATCATCGTCAGCATATGATCTCCATTATACTGCCGGTCGTGTGATGATGGAAAGTATATTATTCTATATCCTTTTCAGAGAATCTACGAATATTTATTGAAACACTGTCGATTTTTATGAAATTACATTATGACATTATATTATTATCTTCTTCTTCTTTAGGTTCCTATCCGTTCCGGATGTTGGCAACCATTGTGGCTATGATGACCCTATTGACTGCCGCCCTGAACAGCTGTGCTGTGCTCATTCCAAACCATGTCCTCAGGTTCCTAAGCCACGATATTCTCCTTCTTCCAGGACCTCTTTTACTTTCTACCTTGCCCTGCAATACAAGTTGGAGTAGCTCGTATCTGCTTCCGTTTCTCATTATATGTCCTGCTGTGTGAAGCAGGCCGCTCGAATCTAATCACAGCTCAAAAGTAGTTCAGACTTGGAACCTGCATGCAGGTAGATAATCAAGAGTTCGAAAGTATTTGTGCACAACAAAGGGGAGTTGCTTGTTGTGAATGGTTTGTGGATAGTCAGAGGGGTATTTGAGTTGGATGCGAATTGTGATATGTTTAATATTATTTGTGAGTTGACGTATTTGAGACTATATAGTTTCATCCACACCATATCTATCAATATATATAGAAGTGAAATGGCACTCACTCAATGACTGATTGACTGACTGACTCACTCACTCGCAGAACTAAAAATCTACCGGACCAAGAACGTTCAAATTTGGTAGGTATGTCAGTTGGCCCTTTAGAGGCGCAATAAGAAATATTTCGGTGATATTTTAACTCTAAGGGTGGTTTTTAAGGGTTTAAAGTTCTTTTAGCATGTATATTCTTCTTATTCCAATATCTTAAACTTATAATTGAAATGTCCATACCATATGTTAATATAGAACTATAATCTAGAGGTACTCTCTCTTCGAAACAGTTGTTCTGGTAACTAAATTAAACATTTTGTCAGGTTGGCATTAAGTTGAGATGACTTTGTTAGGTTGGCACCAAGTTGAAGATTGAAATGCATTTATCCAGAACCCCCTAAATACCTATTTATCCAGTTAGCCAGAATTAGCGTTTTCTCAGCTTTTCTGCGTTTTCTCACCTTTTTCAATAATTAAAGAAAATATGTTAAAAAAATTCAGTACACAGGTTTAGCTGAGGTGGAAGAATTTTGTTCGCCAAAGATACGCCGATATAGTAACAGGTGTTTTTCGAGATCAAATTGACATAATACGTTCAAATTCGGTACAGAGATTCCGCTGAGGTCTATACGCAGGCGAGCGAAGCGAGCCCGCTGATCTCATTTTTGGACGATCCAGTCAGGGGTCCAGGGGGCGGAGCCCCCTTGCTAGACGGATATGGCGAGCGAAGCGAGCCGGACGTCTAGTTAATTTATATTTCATACTTTGTAAAACACGTTGAATAACTATGAACACTGTCATTTGATGTAAATTAGTGTTAAGCAAATTGAGATTGATAAATTTGTGGGAGAAACAAATCAATTATTTCAAAATTGAGAATTGAGTTGGCTGAATCACCATATTTTTGGCAATATTAATTGTGTAAAAATTATTAAAACTCGACAATGTTTATATTATTTTCCTGTGATTTCTATATTTTGTTTATCAAGTACTTGATTATTGATGAAATTCAACATCCATAGATTATGATTCATCAACAGAATTGTATCATTTGTACTGCTGTTATCAGATTAAAAAACGTATTCCTTATTTTTAGAACTCGTGGCTGGAGCTCAAGGCTTCTTTTTCCAGTCACGCCAAATCTATTGTAATTTAATAATTTTATTTGTAAAAATATTTCTTGTATTTGGCAATAAATTCATTATTCATAAATTGTGACATACATAAATAAAGAACTCTGATCTAATCTGATTGTCACTATCCATTTTCCAGTGTTATTTATTCCATTTCTAAAATAATTCTAAAAATGGAATATCGCATTGGAATTGGTACAAGTGATAGCAGTAATAATGTGGGAGATACTGTGCCAATTATCTGTTATGAAACAAAATCAATTGTCACGCAAGATTGTATCGATTGTCATCTTCAAATCAAAAGCTTTGTCAATTATTTTCAAGAGAATCTTTACGGCAACGGCGGTGGTTAGGCAACCCGCCACACAGCACGGCAACAGCTTGACAAGAAAAGAGGCGTTTTTCTCATTTAGGCTAGTTCACACACACATCTGTTTTTTACGTTCTATTTTTCCGTCCTTATGAATTCAGAATACAGAACTTGGAAAAAAAGGGTGTGTGTGTGTGTGTGTGTGTGTGTGTGTGTGGTGTGTGTGTGTGTGTGTGTGTGTGTGTGTGTGCGTGTGTGTGTATGAGTGTATGTGCGTCTGTGTACACGATATCTCATCTCCCAATTAACGGAATGACTTGAAATTTGGAACTTAAGGTCCTTCCACTATAAGGATCCGACACGAACAATTTCGATCAAATGCAATTCAAGATGGCGGCTAAAATGGCGAAAATGTCAAAAACAGGGTTATTCGTGATTTTCTCGGAAACGGCTCCAACGATTTTGATCAAATTCATACCTAAAATAGTCATCGATAAGCTCTATCAACTGCCACAAGTCCCATATCTGTAAAAAATTTCAGGAGCTCCGCCACAGCAATGCAGATAGATTCCCAATTAGCAAGCTTCAGATACAATTGAAACAAAAAAAATCAAGTGGAGTAGATTGAGCATGAAAATCTCTACAATTAATGTTCAGTAACATTTTGACCTAAAATTGAAAATAAGCTTTAAATTCGAGAAAATGTGATTATTCAATTGCAAATTATTGTTGATTCTATTAAATCATTCACTATGAAGAGATAGCAGACCTCATGTGTGTCTCCAGCGGTATTGCCCTGTCACCAGCTGGCTCAAATCCTTGAATAGTAGACTTGTGATGCGCGGGAACACTAGCGTCAGGTAATCGATTTTCATAATGGCAAGGAAAGTTGTGTGAGTGCGCCACACCAGATTTTATGTTTAGATGTTTATATGTTTGTTTTTCACCGGATCTCGAAAACGGCTCTAACGATTTCCACGAAATTTGTAACATAGTTGGTTTATGATACAAAAATTCGATTGCACTAGGTCTCATCCTTGGGAAAACTTGCTGAACGACATTAAAAGGATAATCATTCTTGGCTGAAACTTTCGTCGTCTGTGGATAGTAAAAAGTGAGCGAGTGATCATGTGAAAAAACAAAATATCCTATCCCCGAAATTCATAAGCTGACGTATAGCCAGCTGTAAAGTATGAACACGATCGTTTTAGAGAATTGTGTTCTGCTTATCAATAAATGAAAATAACGAGCGAATCTCAGTGCCCCGATATTCAAGTTTATAAGAATAGAAGAAATTGTACGCCCAAAAATCGATATGTGTACACATTCACCTGTTAGCAATGCTTTTGGAGAAGGAAAAATGTCAAAAGAAATAATTTCTCAAGGAAGATGGAATAGAATATCACCAGATCAGAACTACGGATAAGAAATATGATGGAATAGAGGCAAAAATCAACGCTAATGGTCAACGCTTGCGCTATAAACGCAAGACACTCTCCATGAGTTGGAGGTGAAGCGTGATGAAATATCAAAGAGAGAAGCTGGAAAATAAGGAATGGGGTGGAATAGAAGGAAAACCCGGCGATAATGGAAGAAATTTTCCAAGTGCTCCGGGATTGAGACAGCAGCAGGTAGATGGAATAGGCGCACACGACTGAAATAAAGGGATTAGTCGTTGAAGGAGGGAGATGAAATGAAGCCTTGAATCGGACCTTATATTTCTCTGCAAAATTGAAAAATGAATGGACCAAAAATTGCGTGGCGTGTTAGGGCCAACAATGAGAGGGAGAGAGAGAGAGATGGAGATAGAGAAAGGAATGAAAACAGAGAAAGAAATTAAGACAGAGAAATAAATGAAGACAGAGGAAGAAATGAAGACAGAGAAAGAAATAAAGACAGAGAAAGGAATAAAGACAGAGAATGAAATGAAGACAGAGAAAGGAATGAAGACAAAGAAAGAAATGGAGACAAAGAAAGAAATTAAGAAAGAAAAAGGAATGAGGACAAAGAAAGAAGTAAAGACAGAGAAAGAGATGAAGACAGAGGAAGAAATGAAGACAGAGAAAGAAATGGAGACAGAGAAAGGAATGAAGAGATGAAGACAGAGAAAGAAATGAAGACATAGAAAGAAATGAAGACAAAGGAAGAAATTAAGACAGAGTAAGGAATGGAGACAGAGAAAGGAATGAAGATAGAGGAAGGAATGGAGACAGAGAAAGAAATGAAGACAGAGGAAGAAATGAAGCCAGAGGAAGGAATGGAGACAGAGAAAGAAATGAAGCCAGAGGAAGGAATGGAGACAGAGAAAGAAATGAAGACAGAGAAAGGAATGAAGACGGAGGAAGAAATGAAGACAGCGGAAGAAATGGAGACAGAGAAAGAAATGGAGACGGAGAGATGAATGAAGACAGAGAAGAAATAAAGACAGAGGAAGAAATGAAGAAAGAGAAAGAAATGAAGACAGAGAAAGAAATGAAGACAAAGAATGAAATGAAGACAGAGAAAGGAATGAAGACAAAGGAAGAAATAGAGACAGAGGAAGAAATGAAGACAGAGAAACTTTTTGTGTCTGAAAGAGAAAGATTAGATTAGATTAGATTTTTTTTATTTATGCACTAGCAGGTAACCCGTGCTTCGCTAGGGTCTTTCTTAAAACTTGACGTAATGAAATCTAGAAGAATTCAAAATAGGCCTATAAGAATTCTCGGTTGATTAAGAATTTATATGCTGCATTTCAAGTAAATCAAAATGACCACCTTTCAATTAAAAAAAGAAGTTGGATTCAAAATGGCGAAAAAAATTTGGGTGTGACGGAAAACCTGTTTTTATCATTCGATCCCCAATCATACCTATCTTCTGATTTCCCTTTCAAGAGAAATCTTCTGCTGCTTCCATACAAACTGGAAGCATGACAAATAATTGAAAACTTGACAAACTGAAAACTTGATGTAATCAGATCTGATGTAATCAAATCTTGAAGAATTTAAAATTGGTCTATAACCACCCTTGGCTAAGCAAAAATCTATATACAAAATTTCAAGTTAATCAGTCCAGTAGTTCTGACGTGATAATGCGTCAAACATGATTTCCCTATACTTTACACCTGTATAGGCTACGTTTATAATCCAGTTCTTTCCTTTATTATAGTATAGAAGATGATACATGGATGGATGATCTTTGTTATATTACTAAAAAATTGAATAAGTTGAATAGTTCCCCTTTCAGAGGGAGTTTTGACAACCCACAAAACTCATTTTTCATTTGAAGATATAACGAAAAGGTGCATATGACATTATTTTTTTGCTCAGCTTGCCAAAATACCCCTCATTCCCATATTAAAATTTTCGACTGACTGTACAGTGAGTCAGTCATTCTATCAGGGCTCGAATAATTTTGAAATTTTAATTAAATAAAAATGGAAGAATATAATTTCTTCATGTAAATAACAACAACTTCATTCAAAGACATATTAACTGCATGCGTTTTCATATTGCCGATACAGCATTGATGAAACTGTAGACGTTTATTTAGCACTTTGTCTCAAAAATTGTTTAGCTGAAAAATTAATAATCCATGCCACGTGTAGGCCTAAACATTGGTGAATAATACCGATTTGGAACAAGAATTGGGAGATGATAAGATAGATAGAAAAAGAATGAGAGTGAGAGAGGAAGAAGAATAGAGAAGTACGAGAAGAACGATACTATAAAAAAAAGAAATATAGAAACTGTTAGTAGAAAGGAAGAAAAGTCGAAGATGTGAAGAATACAAAGTCAAGGAGTGTGATAAGAACCAAGCAAAAGTGAGAGTCGAAAAAGAAAAACTGAGGATTCCCACCAGGATACAAGAATAAAGTATTACCTGGACGAGAAGACTGAGATGAAAGTGGCAGACATACAGTAGCCCTAGTCGGAACAAGGCCCTAAATCCCTACAAAACATGACACCGCCAATCACTCCGGCTTGCAACACACACAGACAAGCGATACGTGACTTCTATTCTTTCTGCCTTTGTGTCGGTAAGATCCACTTACAACTGTCACCATTGCATCTATTGAGAGCTCTGGAGTTGTTCTCCAGGAATTCTGACAGTGCCTTTCTGCCTTTGTGTTGTTGAGACTCACTTTCAACTGTCATAATAGTTTCAATGAAGAGATTCGGTGTTGTTTATCAGGAAATCTGACAAAGTTTTTCTGCTTTTTGACTGATGGCTGCAGTAAAAACCACTTATAACTGTCACCAATGCATCAATTGAGAGCTCTGGAGTTATTCTTTAGGTATTCTGACAATGTCTTTCTGCTATTTTGTTGGTTGGCTACTGTCATATTCACTTTAAACTGGCATCACTGTCTCTATGGAGAGAGCTTCAATGTCGCTAATCAGGAACGCTGACGGCGCTTTTCTGCTTCTGAGTCGGCAGGATTTACTGCCATCTGGCACCACTGTTTCTATGAAGAGCTTTGCAAATACAAATCAATTTCATTTCCATTAATATACAAATAAACAATCTAATCAATAAAATGTATAATATTCAATAATCTTAAATATCAATAATATTCAAAAATACAATATATCAAATTACTACATATATAAATAAATTGCATATTTTCGGAAATAAACCTACTCAATTATGGGAAACTCATGTTCTAGAGCAGGTTTAGTAGTAATACAATTAAATTTAGACTGGGGTGCAAATAGATTGGGTAAGTGAGCTCACATATTGTTCAAAATTATGTTTTCTATATAATGTCTTCCAGTTGTTGTAACCCAGTTTTTAACGGCGCATTCATATTTTCTTCGGTTTTCTATTATCTTGATGTGTACAGGGAGTAGATTGTGGAGTTTTGGTGCTAGGTGGTTGAAGTGTCTGTCGTTGGTATGTTGCCTTCCTAGCCACGTTCGTGATAAGTAGGCTTCTATTTCTTGTGTTATGACAGTCGTTTCTGTTTTGAAAGCTACCTGGGTTTTCGTGTAGTCTGCAAATAATTTCTAGGGAGTGGAGTTGTCTTGCGTCCATCACACCAAACTCATTGTAGAGCTTTGATATTGTTTATCATGGATTCTGACAGTATCAATCTGCCTTTTTGTCGGATGACTACTGAGAGATTCACATAAATTTGTCAGCACTCTTTCTATGGAGGGCTTCGATGTTGCTTATCAGGTATTGTGACAGTATCCTTCTGCCTTTTTGTCAGATAACTACTGAGAGATTCACATACTACTGTCAGCATGCTTCCAATGGAGAGTTTTGGTGATGTTTATCAGGGATTCTGACAGTGTCTTTCTGCTCTAGTAGGGGTTGGCTACTGTGCGTTTCACTTACTACTGTCACTGTTATTTCAATGGGAAGTTATGATGCTGCTTAACAGGGATTCTGACAGTTTGAAGTGAATTTCACTGCAGACTTATTCCTGGTGGTGCTTGACTGCACTGCAGTGATAAACGACCAGGGAACGACAAATGATAAGCGCACGCCAGACGCGTGGTCTGCACACGCACTGCTCACCTTGACTGCGTGTGACTCTTATCTGCAACACCTTGGTCGATGATTAATGAATACACGAGGGGTCAGTGCGAGATTGTACACACTACCAACCACCCTTCGATGGACAGTGATTTGGTTGATGGTGTATGGAGTTTCATCGGGTACATCTTGAAAGATAGGTAGATCCCCCCCATTTCGCCCTTCCCTTTTTTCCTCATTACTTCTCTTCTCTTCTTTGCCTGCCTATTACATGGGAAACCATAGTTGGCTAGGTATCTTCCTCTCTTTTTTTCTATTCTCCAACAGACCCAAACACAAAGCCCATGGTTTTTTATATTTGTAACATTTTATTGTGTTTTATTTGTTTCGTAATTCTTTGTAATTTTGTTTTGTCTTGTTTTGTGTGTTTTTAATAAATTGAAATTGAAAAATTGAAAATTGAAGATTTTCATCGGGTACATCTTGAAAGTTGGGTAGATTTGCATCGGATACATCTTGAAAGATAGGTAGATTTTCATCGGGAACATCTTGAACGATAGGCCGATTTTCATCAGAAACAACTCCCTGTTTGAACAAAACAACTGAATGAATGTTGAAAGATAAGCAAGTTTTCCTCAAAGATAACATTTCGTTCCATCTGTGTTCAATATAATCAAAAATAGTGGGAACCAATTTGTAATTTGAATAGCATAATTGAATATGTTCTAATAACGATTGAATAACAACGGTAATACTTGAAGGCCATTATGTTTATATAATGCATGTAGTAACTTCAGCACAAGCAGGTAATGTTTTCTATTTCTCAATTATTCTTCCTTAGATTATTATGACAAAAAATAGTGTACGTTACTGGGACGTGAATATATTTTGCAGTGCTCGGATGAAAATTGTAGTCTCGGCTAACGCCTGCAAAAGGCCCCTTCCCGTCCTTGTGATGTAAGATACTATTGTGAGTCAATACAATGCTGATCACGATTACTAAAAAATACCTTTACTTGTTTTTTGAGTAGTTGAGAAGGTGATATTGTGGTAGTTATCCATACAGTATAAGGAGACTAGATATTGTCAAATCACAGATTCAATAGAAATCGAGACACCAGTTCTGGATATAACACCAATATCAATCTCTTGTGGAGCAAATCTGAACCAAAGTGTATATATAATATAGCAGAGAGAATAGAATGGAATAATATATTTGTATGTCTCTGGTTCATACTAACGGCCGAATTCATTTATTCATTCATTTATTTATTTGTACATTGATAGATACACTATCATTCTCAACTATGAATGATTGGGGAAGGAACAACAGGCTTTAAGCCCAAAACTGTTCCTTTCCCAAATTTGGATAGCAATTGTCCAAAAATAGGTTCTGTTTACACTTCACGTTTTTTGTCCAATATTGAGTCCAAGATATTTATAAACTAGGAATAATTTAGAATTTAAGAATGTTGAAAACCAAATTAAATAAGAATACTTAACTAAATCTTCTCAAATAACTGAAAATATTGTTGGAAGCCGTAACCTATCAAGGATAACGTCTCTCATTGGCCTAGACCAGCCCCTCCCCTATTAGCGTTTCATACAAACGTTACAAGATGGCGGTTCATACGAACACTACAAGCTGGCGATTCAAACAGCCAACACAACAATGAAAGGTTAATAAAGGATAATAGGGAATGTGGAACTTGGTAATCTTTTCTGTGGTCCTTCGGAATCCAAGTCCCATAGTGCTTATTATTATTATTTTTTGTAGCCAGTGTAGTTAACTGTTCTAATATTAGATGTTTTTGATTGGATTTGTCCATCGTCAACACCATCATTCATTTCAGGTTTTGGAAAATTCTTTATAACTTAGTATTCAATTGCATTGCTATAGTGTAACTATCTTTTAGTTTTACCAACTTTTAGTCATTAATTATAACTGGCTGTTTCTGCAGCCAATTATTTGTTTTCTTTCTATAATATCAACATTTATTCATATCATTTTTTTAATCTGTATTTTTCTCAAGTTTAGTTTACTATAATATTAATTTTCATAATTTTAGTTTATCGATTTTAATTTCACCGAATTACGCCATGCCCTCACAAACACAGGCTTAAGCCTACATGTGAGTGAGTCTCTCACAACCTAAGGGTATATATAAATGTACTGTATTATTTGTAGATTGTGAGAATAAATAGATTTGATTTGATTTTGATAATAAATAGCTTCATGTTACGAAATAAATATACAAGATCAATAGAAAAATGTTACAAAAACATGGAGAAACAATAGAGAATACTGTGACAAATATTGCTCAG
The DNA here is from genome assembly GCF_014356525.2 of Nilaparvata lugens. NCBI lineage: Eukaryota > Metazoa > Arthropoda > Insecta > Hemiptera > Delphacidae > Nilaparvata > Nilaparvata lugens. The sequence goes on along the minus strand of NC_052506.1, from coordinate 163,548 downwards.
TTGTTCAGATTTATGTTATTTCTTTATGTTCTATACTAGGAAGTACAGTAAGCTAGTACGCTGTTTAAGTCAATCGCGATTAAGGTCCCATTTCATCGATAAGAATATAATCATTATCTATTATTATTATTATTATCAAACGAGAATCCAAATAAAATGCTGTAATCCCCCGCGAAGACTTCTGCTACTGCAAATATTGACAACAGGGTAGACAGCTAGATGAAAATTCAATGAGCGCTACTATTCAAAAATTATTTGTCAGCCCGGGAATCAAACCCAGTACCTCCCAATTGCCGGTCAGGAGTGCTCAAGCTGCGTTTACACCGGAGTTAATAACACGAGTTATAAACAAAAAGTTATTTAACTTGACTGAATCGTCAGAAATTTCTCTTGACAAAAGTTAATAACTCATGTTTCTAACAGAAAATTCCTTGTTATTAACAAGAACTTGATATCAATATAATTGACTTCCATATGCTTTCATTTAACGAGAGTATTCATATGATATAACAGCCGGAATAAAAAGCAAAAAATTGTCTTCAAATTTGAATTGAAACATGTATGTGATTATTAAAATAATGATCTTCATCTGATCTAATGTAAATAAATTATAATGCGTTTACACCAGAGTTTAAAACAAGAGTTTTCAACATAAGTTAATAACATTTTCTTTTGGCTGCTAGTTTTATCAACAAAAGTTAATAACTTTGTGTTTTATTCCTGGTTCAAAATTTGTCTTGATAACTCAATATTCTCAAGTTCTGCGATTTTATTGAATGTATCATTCTATTATATCCAGTTTTTAATGAATCTAATTCAAATTTCTAGTTTACTTATTTCTGGACTGAAAGTGGACTCAAATCAATTTAAGTGGATAGCATAGCCTATAATTTATATTCATTCATAACTCTACCTTCAATGTATTATCATTCATCAACATCACCTAGGCTTAAAATACTTCTAGAAAGTCGCCTTTGTGAAATAATAAATAATAAATTAAAACTCTACAATCTGATTTGAAATGAAGCTGGTGATGTATCCAATCTTATGCACAGTGCGAATTATGCACTGTCGCGAGTCGCGGCTAAATGGCGGCACCTAAAGACTGAACCATTACTCGGTTGATACTGCAACTCAATGGAGTGATGGGGGGAAAGTTTTGGAATGCATAGATGACTCATTCAATGACACCACCCCATTCAATAGTTTTGTGCAACAAAAAAACTTACACTTTTGTACTTTTTACAACAGCACGACTGCCGGAAGGTTAAGGTCCCATTTCATTGATAAGAATATAGAAATTATTTTTACGCTCCAAAATCAATAGCGATAAAGTGGGTGAATTATTGACATTTATTGATTGTTAGCAGTAACTCACCCTTTCCTAACAAAGTTGGCTAGATAGTGTATGAGCTGCGTGGATAGGGCGGCATCCTGCGTGGAGTAGTTGTGAGGAAAAAAGGGCTGACCGCCCACCAGGGGCAGGCCCAGCACGTAAGGCACGTCCTCACCTCGCACGCTGCCGGCACGCTGCAACAAAACAAACCACATTCATAAATTGGGAGGAAATCGAGAAAAAACACATGTAAAATACGCATAAACACTATGGAATGACAATATTGTAATAGTATATTACGTCACAAGGATGGGAAGGGTCTTTTGCAGTCGAGAATGATGTTTCTAGTCGAGGCGTTAGCCCAGACTATAATTTCATTCAAGCACTGCAAAAGACATTCACGTCCAAGAAACGTACACTATTTTTTGTCATAACAATCTGAGAAAGAATAATTGGAAAATAGAAAACTTCACCTGCTTGTGCTGAAGTTGGTTTATTGGTTTTGGTTCATTGGTTTATTATACTGTCAAGGATAGTGACAAGCACCATATCGACAATAGTCATACAATAAAGAGAAAACAACATATTGACACAAAACACAAGAATTTTGTACATAATAAAACAATTTTGTACATCACAACACAAATAACAAAATAACAAATAACCTATATCTAAGACCATACAACATTTATAGCTAATGCAACGTATTCAATGGTCGAAGATACTTTGCCACTCATAAAAACATTTCTCTAATAGCCAACATTTTAGATTAGTCTTAAATGAGTTCAGGGTTTGGGCAGCTTTAATATTCTGGGGTAAACAGTTAAACACTTTTTTGCCAATGTAATTTGGGTTGTGCTCATAAAACCCTGTCCTGTGCTGTTCAACTCTGACTGAGCCCTTGTATCTTGTATTGTGTTTATGAACATCCACACCTGTCAGCCAATCATATTTCATTTTATAAGCAAAGATTGCCAGATGGTACAAATAGAGACTAGGAACCGTCAAAATTCTATTATCTTTGAATAGCGATCTACATAAGAAACGGGGTGGCTTTTTAAATATGATTCTCAGGACTCTCTTTTGGGCACGGAAGATAGAGGCAGAGAATCTTGTTAGTTACAACATGCATTCTATAAACATGGTCTAGTTTACAAATTTTGCGGAAGTTGTCAAAACTTTCACCTGAAGCGCTGAAGGTGGTTTTTTTGTAACAGTCTTGCTGTTCCTATTTCGGAACTAGGAAAAATACTCGACTGTGAAGAAAACATATGATTTCATTATAGTAGAGTATGCTGTAATGGGAATCAAATGTTCTGCAAACAGTTGTTTACCGGCTTGATTTCATGCATGGAAAACAGCTGAGATTGAATGACTATGACAAAAATATTGTATTGTAAATGGTTCATGGAGCAAATGAATCAATCAAGAAATGGTTATGAGAAGAAGTATCCTCACAGGAATGATCTGTTTCATAAGTGTGAGAATAGCAAAATCATAATCCTATTATATTAAGCGAGCAATTTCTGTATATTTGTATATTTATATAATTTTTTTATCTGGTTATTCATGTTCAACGGGTCTTCAAAATAGCTCTAACGATTATCACTAAATTTGGAACATAGCAGGTTTATGATATAAAAATTAGATTGCACTAGGTCCCATCACTGGGAAAACTCGCTGAAGGACATGAAAAGGATAATAATTATTTATCTTTGGGAAAACAGATGATAATTGCGTCGTTGTCGATAACAGAAAATGCGTATCTTGGAGAGATACAGAATTATTTCCAGCTGTGTAATCAATCAGCTTTCCTCATGAGATATATTAATCTAGAATTTCTAATCGACTTGATCAAAATAATCTGATTATTTGTTGACACTACGTGGTATATCATTCTAAATTAGAGTATATAATAATTTTCAAAGTTAATCATTATATTACAGTTTTAAGTGATTAGTGAGTGTTATTTTTTTATTCGATTTGGTTTGTAAACAATCCAATTAGTACTATTCTGTTTGGATTGGAAATTGGACTCGAATTCAAGTGTATGGAACATAACCTACTTTTTGGACTGATCGTAGTGTATAAATCAAAATTCGGAGAAAAAACAGGTTTGGGCTTTGCATATTAGTCCTTCCCCAATCATTTCATAGAATTGTGTTTTGTTTATCAATAATTAAATAACGAGCAAAGCTCGGTACCCCGATATTTTCAGAATGAAACTATCAATTTGCTATGAATTTACACAAGAGGAATAGTTCAGTTGGTTCAAACCTGGCATGAAATACATTATTTTCTTATGAACGCGACCATACCTACGTATAATCAAACGAGAAGAGCACGTTATCAATTATAATTTTGTACAGTTTTTCATTATTCAATCCATTAATTCTCGTAATTTCCTCGTATATGTAAACGTGATGTATTCCTATTAAGAATAATTATTCTCCGTTCCTCCTCATCATGAAAGTTTTTCACTCATTTCACGAGATGGGGATGAGGATACAACAATGTTATAAAAACACGTGTACTCCAGTTTTTTTCTCATATTAGAGATATTCCCTGGAATAGCAAACATTAACGCTGTCCCCCTATTATAAGGATAAATTGAGGAACAAATCAAGGAGAATCAAGGACAAATATGAAGGCCAAAAAAGGAAAGTAGAACACCAATTAAACCCACAGTAGATGAGCGAGAAAAAATTGAGAAAGCAAGAGTGAAAGAAAAAATAGCGAATTTGTCTTTATTGAGGATGAGTTAAAGTTAACCCTTCAGGACACGCTCTGATCCCAAAATCTGGTCGAAGAGAAGGGTTACAGAAGGGGGGGGGGCAAGAGAAAGATAGATGTGTTGGGTAAGAGAAAGCAAAAACAACAACACACATGAACAATAAAACTTTATCGTTTGGCCAGTAGCAAGAGCGTCGACAAAACATGGTCTCCAACTAGAGTAGAATCCACTTAAATCAGTCAGTATTAGTTAGATGGGTAGTGTTGGTGTTAATAGGTAAGGAATACTGACAGTGTAAAGTGGAGGGCCCTTCAACTAGGACACGTAGCGTCCTTCGCCATAAATTCAGCCACCAACTTATAAAACTATAACTCATACTATCCACAACTGTGGCAGCGATAAACACAGAAAATCTTGTCCTTATTTACGACTGTAATACTGAAAAACCGCACACAGGAATCTGCTTCTATCCGCACACAAGAAGTTGGTTGAACTCGCTTGAGGCCGTAGCAGGGTGTCCGAACATTATCGTAAATTCAGTGAAGCGCTGTTATGTTGTTACTTGCACAGGCCATGCCAGAAGAAAACTGTGTATGCTGCAAACAGCGCTGATAGAGGTAGTGCATATTGGAACAAGGTGATGACTGCTGTTGACAGAGACCTGGCGTTTCTATTTGAACAAGGTCGTTAGAGCCTTCTTGGTGGAGGGCATAAGATATTTGCGTAGGGTATAGGTTATATTCTGTGCTTAGTTTCTTGTTTATGACTACTTATATGTATAAATTCAACGTTATTCTGTTCATTCACCCTTCAAAATGACTTCGAATTTGAAAACATTGTTGACCGAAGCGAAGCTGAGGTCTTAGTTTCGACTCGATCGTCTTTTGTCTGTTTGTTTGTTTGTACCGCAGTTACAGTCGCAGTTATTGTCCGATTTGGATGAAATTTGGTATACAAGTTCTTTGAAACAAGGCGCAGAAACGTATGTGTAACGATTTTTGATAAGACCTCCGGTTTTATAAATTGTGCCGCTCTAAAATGTGCTGTATTGAATGAATGGTTTCGTTGGAATGCTATCGATAGACAAGAGTTGTCAGCTTTGAACCTTGAACGTCTGAGCCGCTCCAAATCATACTGTATTTATTAATTGAAGAAAACTTCTCACTTAATTGCACCATTTCTTCCCTTTTCAACACGATATTTCCCTGTTTCATAGATAGTTTCTAGACCTACCGAACCGGCCGGTCGCAGCTTAGCTTAGCTCTTGTTTTCGTTTTAGTATGTGTATGAGATCGGAAACCGACTTGTGAGCACAAAACATTCTGCATAGGCATAACAAGCCGCCATAACATTGGATCCCCTTTTCATGAAAAACATCATTAGCAACCTCCTGTCATTGTCACCAACAAACCCATCTTATTTAGAATTATTTTCCGTCTCACTATCGTCTGTGAGACGATTCATTATCTAAATTGCCTATTGCATATTCCAATTGATGGGGAGGACCAACAGCCCAAAACTGAATCCCCCCGAATTTAGATTCATACACTATAGTCCAAAAAGTAGGTTATGTTCCATACACTTCGAATTCAAGTCCAATTTTCAATCCAAATATTTGAAAACAGAAACGTTCGAATTTTTATTGACAAAATAAAACTCACTAATCACTTGGAACTGTAAATTATGATCAATTAAACTGATTAATTATGAATAAATTCACCTTTCAACCCTCAAAGTTTTTTCATCTTTTATGTCGTGTTTATATTTTTCAGCTGGCTGTACGCCAGCTTATGAATTTCGGGAATGAGATATTTTGATTTTTCACAGACGCACGCACTTGCTCACTCACTTCCATTATACACAGACGACGAAAGTCTCAGCTGTTTTTCCAAGTATGAATTATCCTTTTAATGTCGTTCAGCGAGTTTTCCTAGGGATGAGACCTAGTGCAATAGAAATTTTGTATCATAAACCTACTATATTGCAAATTTCATCAAAATCGTTAGAGCCGTTTCCGAGATCCGTTGGACATAATAGCCAAATAAATAACATAGCCATAAATAAATATATTCAGAAATTTCTCGCCTTATACAGGGTGTTTCAGAAGTAGTGTCGAGAATTTTAGGGTATTGTACCTGGATGCTAGGAGACTACAAATGTCATATTTGAAGTGTCCAAAACTCAGCGGTTATCCTTATAGCTGCCATTTTGTTTTTTTCACTTAAAATTTTATCTCAAGAACGAAATGTTGTATTGATCTGAAATTTGGCATGAATATTTATGCTATAAAGACTCAACTATAAAAAAAAAAAAAATTTTTCGTTGAAATTTTTCAAAATGGCGGCCATTTTAAATTTTTGATGGCGAATATCTCGAAAACCGTCCATTTTACAGAAAATTTACAAGAGACAAAAAGTTAGCAAATTTTTTCACGATTCCAATGATACCTAATTTATTAATTGGTCGAAGAATAACAGAGAATTAATTTTTTTCGTACTGCATGCATGACCACTTTTCACCATTTAAAGATCAATATTAATTTTTTAATTCCAGATGTATTTAAGATGAAGCTTTGAAACTCGGTATGGCTCCATATGGGCAAACAGATGATTTTACAATGGTTTTCAGATGATAATGTTTGTCTTGTAAAAGTATTGTTGTTTCATTAAAAGTAAAGAACCAGATGTAGTGCTTCCTATTTCTTAGTCTCACGTTTCCTAGGTCTTATTTCTATCTTAAATTTCCAGTTTCAATATTTTCTTACGTTGCTTCTACACAAATATTTAATTATTGTAATGGAATTTAGTTCGCTGGAGTACACCGATATTCACTTCATGTATGGAGCAGCTTTTGGCAATGCGACCGAAGCAAGAAGAATGTATGCAGCTGCATTTCCAAACCGCCGTCTCCCTTCCGACAAGGTGTTCACAAGAACTCACAATCGGCTGAGAGAAGTTGGTTCATTTGAACGGAACAGGGTAATTGCTGGTAGGCCTCGAGCAGTTCGAAATGTTGCTTTTGAAGAGGAAGTATTGCAGAAATTCGATTTCAATCCTAGAACGAGTACGAGAGCAGTTGCAAAGCAAATCAATTCAAGTGCTTCTTCTGTGTGGCGTGTACTAAACAAGGAAAGACTTCACCCCTTCCGCTTTCAAAAAGTTCACTCATTGGTTGAACGCGACTATGAGCCAAGAGTAAACTGTGCCCGTTGGTTTCTTCAGCAAGACATTATCCAACCAAATTTTCTAGAAAATGTGTTATTTACCGATGAGTCCAGCTTTACAAGAGAAGGAATCTTCAACTCTCGCAACAGTCACGTCTGGGCCTTAGACAATCCTCATGAGGTCAAAGTGCGTGGTTATCAGCATAGATTTTCGCTGAATGTTTGGACGGGTATCTTAGGTAATCGCGTGATTGGACCATACATTCTTCCTAATCGTCTGAATTCTCCCACGTACATTACTTTTTTAAGAGACATACTACCAGAACTTTTGGAAGATGTGCCTCTTGCAAACAGATATAATATTTGGTTTCAACATGATGGTGCCCCTGCTCATTTCGGAAATGTTGTTACGGACTTTCTGAACATGACCTATCGTCAGCGGTGGATTGGGCGGGGTGGACCAGTACCGTGGCCCGCACGTTCACCTGACCTCAACCCTTTAGATTTTTTTTTCTGGGGCCATATGAAAGACCTTGTTTACAGCACGCCAGTAGAAAACGAAGAAGACCTTGTGGCAAGAGTGGTTGCTGCAGCAGGTGCCATTCAAGATGATGAAAATGCTTTTATAGCAGTTCGACGGTCCATGATTGAAAGGTGCAGACTGTGTAATCAAGTTGAAGGACGGCATTTTGAGCAATTGCTGCATTAGTATCAGTGAACCGATTTGAGTGAAATTAATATTTTTCAATGTAAAAATTTGGAGGAAAGTTATTCTTGTATATTTCTGTAATAAGAACGGTTTTCATGAAATTAAAAAAAATTAATATTGATCTTTAAATGGTGAAAAGTGGTCATGCATGCAGTACGAAAAAATTAATTTCTCTGTTATTCTTCGACCAATCTTAATAAATTAGGTATCATTGGAATCGTGAAAAATTTGCTAACTTTTTTGTCTCTTGTAAATTTTCTGTAAAATGGACGGTTTTCGAGATATTCGCCATCAAAAATTTAAAATGGCCGCCATTTTGAAAAATTTCAACGAAAAATTTTTTTTATTTTTTTAGTTGAGTCTTTATAGCATAAATATTCATGCCAAATTTCAGATCAATACAACATTTCGTTCTTGAGATAAAAATTTTTAAGTGAAAAAAACAAAATGGCAGCTATAAGGATAACCGCTGAGTTTTGGACACTTCAAATATGACATTTGTAGTCTCCTAGCATCCAGGTACAATACCCTAAAATTCTCGACACTACTTCTGAAACATCCTGTATAATAGGATAAACAATCTTTAAAGAATACTTCGATTATCAATTTTTACATGAATCACTTAGATCTGAATATTCCATAAATATTTGAGTAATATCATGCTTGAATTCAATTCAATATTATCTTTCTAGTAAGGCTAGCTACACACACATCGATTTTTGTTCATAAGATATTTTGCCGTCATTCTAAATTCTATTAGATTAAACAGACGATTTCAAACAGATGATGTTTGTCAAGTTTCGTTTGATTTGATAGAATTCATAAGGACTGGATAATATTGTACAAACAAAAATCGATCGATGTGTGTGCGGGGCTTGAAAGGGTACTTCTATTATCAATTTTTACATGAATATTCAGGTGATAATTGAGTAATATTATGCTTGAATTCAATTCAATATTATCTTTCTCCTAAGGCAAGCTACACACATTGATTTTTGTTCGTAAGATATTTTGCCGTCCTTAAATACTACCATATTATATTAAGCGAGCAATTTCTGTATATATATGATTATTTTTGTATCTGGCTATTTTTATATCTGGTTATTTATGTTTTACGGATCTCGAAAACGGCTCTAACGATGTTTACGAAATTTGGAACATAGTAGGTTTATGATATAAAGATTCGATTGCACTAGGTCTCATTCTTTGGAAAACTCGCTGGACGACATTGAAAGGATAATTTATCCTTGGAAAACATATGATATTTCGTCGTCTCTCGATAACAGAAGATGCGTGTGCCTGTTGGGAGAGAGACAGAATTATTTCCAGCTGTGTAATCATAATCAATCAGCGAGAAATTTTATCTAGCTAGACAATTGATCGATTTGATCAACATAATCTGATTTGTTAACATGACATGATAATCCTCTAAACTAGAGTAATCATAATTTTCAAAGTTGATCATTATTGACAATTTCAGTGATTAGTGCATGTTATTCAATTTGGTTTTATGTAATCTAAATTATAATTTTTTGTTTTCAAATGTTTGAACAAAAAATTGAACCTGAGTTCAAGTGTATGGAACATAACCTACTTTCTGGACTATTTATATTGTATAAATCAAAATTCGGGAAGAAACAGTTTTGGGCTGTGCCTGTTAGTACTTCCCCAATCATTTTAAAGAATTGTGTTCGGTTTATCAAAAGTCAATAAATAAATAACAAGCGAAGCTCGGTGCCCTGATATTCAGATTATACAAATGATTCCAAACACAAGATGTTTGTGAAGTTCCGTTTAATATGACAGAATTCATAGGGACTGCATAATATTGTACGAACAAAAATTGATGTGTGTGAGCAGGGCTTAAGCAAACCTACTGACGGACCCTTAGAAACATTTTCAGAAATATGCAACAAGACACAGCATCAAAAAAAGAAACATTTATTCTAGCAAGCTATAATGCCACAAAATTCTTAAAACTTCTCATGTGTGTTCAAGTCTGTAATGAATAACATGATCATTATAGTGATGGTTATCGTAGATGATTTCTATTCCAGCTTAGTACGTCATAAGAGATCAGTTTCCATAGAGGATACGTCTCCCAAGACATCATTCTACCAACCAAGAATTATTATTATTTTATTTTATTATTATTTTACAAAGGCGACTTTCTGGAAGTATTTTAAGCCTAGGTGATGATGATGGGATGAATGATAATACAATGAAGGTAGAGTTATGAATGAATAAAAATTATGGGTTATGCTTGGATTGATTTGAGTCCACTCTCCAGTACAGAAGTATTACATACTCGTACCGTACACATTTATGGATTATGAATCATTATACTCACGTATATTATGATCATAATATATTTTGTTTTTTACGATGATATTAGTTCTTATAGTTCTTCTAGCGCTTCAGGGTATTCAATTGGAGGAAATAGCCCAGATTATGGAATGTATTGTACTAGTAGTTCTGTGAACAGTAGACCTCACGCAGTATTCTTATCCACAAGTACCTGATTGAAACTATAGATCTTATGGAAATACAGTAATAGACTGGCTTCTCCACACATCTGTGTAGACTAATCACTTGTCAGCTGATTTATGATGAATTTATTTTTTTTTTATTTTTACTCTAATATTGGCGTATGAAGGAGGCTCCTTTCTCCTTTTATATTATCCTTGAAATGCAAAATTTCCAAAAACCTTGTATATACGTCGACGCGTAATTAAAAAAGGAACATACCTGTCAAATTTCATGAAAATCTATTACCGCGTTTCGCCGTAAATGCGCCACATATAACATTTAAACATTTGAACATTCAAACATTCAAACATTCAAACATTCAAACATTTAAACATTCAAACATTCAAACATTCAAACATTCAAACTTCAAACATTCAACATTCAAACATTCAAACATTCAAACATTCAAACATTTAACATTCAAACATTCAACATTCAAACATCAATTCAACTTCAAACATTCAAACATTCAAACATTCAAAATTCAAACATTCAAACATTCAAACATTCAAACATTCTCATTCAAACATTCAAACATTCAAACATTCAAACATTCAAACATTCAAACATTAAGAGAAATGCCAAACCGTCGACTTGAACCTTAGACCTCACTTCGCTCGGTCAATAAAAATAATCCAATTATATAAAGGTCACTTTTCCATACAATTGTGAATGGTTGTTCTATGTTCAATAAATACCTTCGACATGGTTTCATGATTGAGGTAAGAAAATTCTAGTAATGGTTACGATAGATGATCCTATTCCAGCTTTCGATTTCGAAATTCAATTTCATGAGAGAATATGACTCGTATTCTTCAGTCTCTCATTATTTATTGAACAATCATCAAAACTAAATACTTGTTTGGTACAAATTCACGTAGCATGAATCCGAGAGAGCATTAATCCCTCGATGTTCTTCACACTTGTCTCTTATTCACTCACAAAAACAGCCAATCATTGCGAATCTCAACTGCAGTTTCAGCTTTTTGAGGTAGCACCACTCCCAAGTACAATGTAACAAAAAAAAAAATACTTCTCATGACATTCGTACACCGTGTCATTTTCAGTGACTTCATCCGGGCGTCAGTTTATCCACCAATTTCTTTGTCGTCTCACGGAGCTCTAGCGGAAAATCTCTCCCTTCTTTTCTCTTTTCCATCATTTATCCTCAATTTTCCTATCCTCTCTCCTAGCTCCCCATCAAACCTTCTATTCTATTCTACTGCTACCCTTCCTCTCACCAGGCTTCTACCCTAACCTCTCACCCTGGCTTCTACCCTACCTTCTACCCTGAAAACCACTCTTCATTCCCTTCATCGCATCTCCCTCCTTCTATAACTACTCATCTTCTCTTCCTCCTTACACTCTATACTCTCTTTTTCTATCCTCCATTTCTCACTCTCTTCTACGCTTTTTTCCTTCCTTCTTCAACCTATTTTCTTCTTATTTATCTTCCTGCTCTCGAGGTCAGGTCTCGGAAAATGTATTGCAGAAGTGATCAATCACGACACTGCAGTTGTAGAGCTGTAGCTTAGCTCCAGTTGCTCAAGAGGTTCTACTAGTTGATGATGATGATGATGATGATGATTACGGTGATGATGATGATGATGATGATTACGGTGATGATGATGATGATGATGATTACGGTGATGACAGCAAAAGCTAAAAGATGACATTATGCAGATGATTATGAAAGGTGAAGATTTTCAGAAATATTTAAATGAACAGTTGTTCAACTTTCATACTATTTGATTGCACAATATGTAAAAAGAGGTACATCTTTGACATGAGTGAAGCTGTACAACATAATTTGAATTCTGATCAGGTGCAAGAGTTGTTTTTGAAAAGAATGTTCAGTGATAGGCG
>NC_052506.1:115369-151111 GCF_014356525.2 Nilaparvata lugens | reverse complement strand
TACACTTTGGTCGTACAGACCAATTGACAGACCAGTACATTCATAAATGTAAAACTTTGGTTTTGGTCTTGGTCGAGGATCCAGACAAGTACTAGTCTTGGTCGTGGTCTTGGTCATGGCCGTGCTAGTGCGCGTTTACCCTTATTCATGTTTACAAATATGATGATACTAGCCGTCAGGCTCGCTTCGCTCGCCATATCCGTCTAGCCAGGGGGCTCCCCCCCCCTAGACCCCCGACTGGATCAGCCAAGAATAAGATCAGCAGGCTTGCTTCGCTCGCCTGCATTTTTCATTTGAGCATTTTTATCATATGTTAGGACGATCCAGTCGGGGGTCCAGACTACACGGATAGGGCAAGCGAAGCGAGCCTGACGCGGCTAGTAATATAATATTCCCAGGAAGAGCTCTGATTGAAGTAGCAGTCCCCAATCAATTTTTCGCGATAAATGCATTTCAATCTTCAACTTGGTGCCAACCTAACAAAGTCAACTCAACTTAATGCCAACCTGACAAAATTATTAATCTAGTTAACAGTTAACAACGTTTCGAAGAGGTACTCCTCTCTAGATTATAGTTCTATATTACATATGGTATGGACATTTTTCATTATATTAGAGAATAAGAAGAATATACATGCTAAAAGACGAACTTTAAAACCCTTAAAAAACCAACTTGAACGTTTTTGGTCCGGTAGATTTTTAGTTCTGCGAGTGAGTGAGTCAGTCAATCAGTGAGTGAGTGCCATTTCGGCTTTTATATATAGATCATTGGCTGTGGCTTTATCTGAGTGATGTTATGTAGTTGGCCTGACCCAAAGTATCGACTAGACGTCCCGAACTCTCCCAGAACACCTCTCGTGCCTCAGCCAGCTTCCTGGCCGCATCCTGGGCCTCGCGAACACCTCCAGAGCGCTGCACCTCCCCAGACGCCTCCGACGAACCACGACTCAACATCATCTGTTAAAATAAATCATCAAAATATTTTATTCATAGAAAGAACTGTATTTTATTCATAGTACCGTACCTATTTCATTCTATATTGTATTTTACTTTTTTCTTTTATAACCATTGTCATGATCACGGTAACCTCCACGTACAGATGTACAGTATGAAAGTATGTTCTTTCTGGCAGAGATTTGGGGCATCATGGCTTGTGCCAACATAGGCATTGCCAGGCGCTATTGCGATAAGTATATAGTAATACTTTCAGATTGTCAGGCAGCCCTCAAGGCTCTTGACTCCAATGAAATCAAGTCCAAATTGATGTGTGAGTACCACAAAACGCTCAGCAGGCTTGCAACGCTCAACTCTGTGCATCCTGGTTGGGTACCTGGCCATGTAGGCATAGGAGGTAATGAGCGTGCAGATGAGCTTGCTAAGCGGGGGTTCTAGTATGCCATTCCTTTGCCCAGAGCTGGGTTAAGTAAGACAACAGCCTTCCACATAATAAGTAAATGGTCCAGAGACTTACACCACCAGCAATGGCAGGGTCACCCTGGTCAAGCACTTGGCAAAAGGCTGCTGGCAGACGCAAGCCCTCGCTTCACCAGGTGGCTGGTGAGTCTGGGTAGAGGTCAGGTCAAGCAGGTGATTGCCCTGATAACTGGATATGGCCACTTCAGGAAACATCTCCACACAATTGGACTCAGAAATGAAAGCCAGATGTGTACGCTTTGTAATCAGTCTGAAGAGACTGCTAAGCATATCATACTGGATTGCGAAAGTCTTGGAGCTAGAAGAAGGGCTCTGTTTGGCTGTAAGCAACCAGGTGAGGAATGGGATGTTGGTATAGGGAAGAAACTCCTGGATCTTGTAAAGGACACGGGAGTTGGTTTGCCTAACTAACATACTACTTGGGAACACTTTTCTATAAAGTTTTCTATAAAGTGAGAAGTTTTTAGCTCAAAAATTTCTAGTTTCATTCAAAATTTAGACTTTTTGAATAATTATTTAGCCTAGCTACTGTTCTAGATTTTTTAATTTCAGATTCTAATAGTATCTATTAGATTCAAAATTTGCTCGTTTATCTGAGTATTGAAGAGTGTAAATTGTATTTTGAAAAGTGAAAGTGACATAACCAACATTTTGATTTGGACATTATAGTATAAATTGGAATGGGACAGTTTTGGGCATGAGCCTGTTGGCCTTTCCTCATGTTAAGTATTTGTACACAATGTAAATAAATAAATAAATAACTAAATAACTAAATAACACAATAAGCTTCGGTTGACGTGTGAGGTTCTTTGAACCTTTGAATCCGTCCCTTCAAAACATAAACATAACCATTGTCATTGTAATTACGTTTTTTTGGGGGAAAAATGAAGATTTAATTTGATTTATCTCTGTACGTTTTGAAATTTATTTGTAGGACATGTTTGAGTGATAGAGCTACCATTTATTATTTATTGATTCATACAATAAATTAGTACATCAATGATAGGGAGAGAAAAAATAAGGTAACCTTGTGCTATTCCTCTCTCAAATTTAGATCAGGTTATACATAGTCCGAAGTAGGTTAAGTCTTGTTGCTCACTAAAGTTATAATTAACTTAGTTATGATTACTTTGTCACGTCAGAGAATAAGAAAATCATTGTATTCTATAATCTGCAGCATTTCTGAAACTAAAATTCATTGAAAACACATCAACTTATAGAATAGAATGACTTTTTTACTTTCCTTGCCCTATTACGATAGGTAAGGAAAGTATTGCTTTCCGAAAGAAATTAAGGTTCCCCAATTTTCAAATTTCTACCTAAAATTGTCATTGAAAAGCTATATCAACTGCCATAAATCCCATATCTGTAAAAATTTCAGGAACTCCGCCCCATATATGCAAAGTTTGATTTTAGATTTCCAATTATCAGGCTTCAGATACAATTTAAACGAAATATTTCAAGTGGAGAAAATTGAGCATGAAAATCTCTACAATTAATGTTTAGTAACATTTTCACCTAAAATTGAAAATAAGCTCGGAATTCGAGAAAATGTGATTATTCCATTGCTAACTGTTGACAACTGTTGATTCTATTAAATCATTCACTATGAAGAGATAGCAGGCCTCGTGTGTCTCCAGCGTTATTGTCCTGTCACCAGCTGGCTCAGATCTTTGAATAGTAGACTTGAGATGCGCGTGAACACTAGCGTCACGTGATCAATTTTCATAACGGCAAGGAAAGCGTTGTGGTGTGGAGTGCGCCACACCAGATTTTTATTTGATGACGTGGATAAGTATGGATGTAATGTCCACTTTACGATTCAATTACGAAAGATACCTTATAGAACGATATCCGTCTAAGCAACAGACGGAAAACTGGAACTTTGAATAGTGTAAACCACATCACCTTATAGAACGATATCCGACTGAGCGGACTGAGAAACGCAAACGTCAGCAAACTCTCAGGCGACGTCTTCCTGGAGGGCAACCTGTCCGAGAAACAGGTGATCAGTCGCTGCGGTATCTCGACTAGTCGCGCAATCTGCGTGGAATGCGCTCATGGCGATCACATTGCAGACGGCCAGGGAGTATCGCTCGTAGACAAGGAGGTGCTCGTCGGTGTGAGAGTGAAGGAGGATGTTGCTTGGCACACCTTGGTAGAGGGTGGCCACGTTTAAAGCTGTCAAGTGCACTAGGTCTGCGTATCTGCAATATAAACAGTGAAGTTATAGTCCGTTATATAATTAGTCCATATACTATATACATTGGTGCATGCAATTTATATTGTAGTTCTGACTTTTTAATATATTATTTGGGTACATAAGAGAAGTCCAGAACCAATTTCTTCATGCAAAATTTCCTTGCATGATTTTGTACCGCCTTGACGAGCCGAGAAGAATGAAGTGTAGTACGATGAAATCTGAGCATTGTGTCAGAAGTTATAAGTGTTTGAAATTTTGATCCTTGAGGGGTCCTTAAGCGCGCATCTCCACTAGGAAATACTGAAATGAAGTGCATCTAACGGGTGATTCTCATAGAACATAATATTATGAACTTATGTCATTGTGCAAAATATCAATGTGAAGACTATGTAGTTGGTGATGATGGTTGAAGCTGAAAGTTAGGTGTTTTTCACAATACAAGGAGCATTGTTTTCAGGTGTACACGGAAATCTATATGAGATAGAGCGCTCTACCTGATCTCAGATTGTAGAGCACAAAAATGCGCCCAGAGGGATTTTGAATTATACATCTCAATGGTAACAATCGGAAGATATTGTTGATCAAAATCTAAAATTCATCAAAAATTGATTTTCTCTTCAAATTTCACTCATTTTTGAAAAATCATAACTTAGTACTCATTGGAGATACAGAGTTCCGAATGATCTCATTTTATTCAGAATTTCATATTCTAGAAAAAAGGCGAGATCAAATTTTTCTGTCCGATTACGAGATTTGCAGAAATAGCTGAAAACTGGAAATGAGCCGAAAATACGATGTTTTGGGCCACCCTGTATCTAGCACAGGAAAGTTTGCATGAAGAAATTGGTTCTGGACTTCTCTTATGTACCCAAATAATATATTAAAAAATCAGAGCTACAATATAAATTGCAAGCACACCCCCTTTTTTATGTCTATATTGACTGGACTAAATCGATAGTCCGTGTTATAAAAAAAAGGTAGATATGAACATTATTTTCCTCTATTTCAGTGCCTTGGATGTTTGCCTCTTAGATATATATATGTGTTTAAGGTCCTGTATATGTTCTTTATAATGTCTGGAAACGGTGGTCATACGTTGCTCAGGGGTGTCCCCGCTATCAAACTAGGAGAGTGACAGCTGATTTACTGAGACTTCCCAAATCGTATACCACTTGTTTCCAGAAATAGTTTGTATTTCTTGGCCCAAAGTTTTTTAATAAAATCCCAATTGAAATCAAGATGGTTCAGAATCAACTTGTTTTCCGAAAAAAGAATTCTTAGATGGCTCAGAGGTCTCATGTCTGACCATTTAGAATCCTTATTTAATGTTATTTCGTAGTTGAAATGTAATTTTGGTGGCTTGCAATAAGCATTAGTAAGATGAGCTGTTATTGGAAAGTGTGCAAGGTGAGTGAATGTGAGAGAGAATGGTTGCTAGTCTTTTCTTTTTCTTCCTCCATTTATTCATGCATTTGAAATTGATTAGTGATATTCATTCCTATTTGCAAACATTTGTTCAGAGTGGACACGGCTTAAGTGATCAAATTTCTAGTTCATTGAACAAACGTAATGAGTTCTTATACTGAAGACTAGATCATCAAGTCGTTGTCCATTTGTCTGTTTGTTTGACGATTACTTTCGATTGCTTTCATCAATAACTTCAAATTCTAAACACATTCTTTGACTATTAGGCTATACAAATAGAGTTCGTTGGCCAACACTCCTTCGCTCTTTTTGATGCAAAGCAGGAAAACATTCAAAGTGCATATAAGAAAAAAATTGTAGTAACTTATCATTTCGAATCACTAACCACCTGTCAGCTATCCTACCACCACCCTTCCACTCTACAGAGATATCGGACATGAGTAGGATCGGAACGCTGTGGTTCCAACTTCTTGCAGGGTTTCGAGCCGACTTATTTCTGCAAGTTGGAGAAGTGATGGTAGGACAGATCACTCATGACGATTTTAGAACGAACGGTAAGACGAATTTTACACCAAGATTTGCACTTCCACCCGTACAAAATCCAAATGGTTCAGGCCCTAAAGGAAACGGATTTTGTAAGCAGAAGCCGGTTCAGCTTAGAATTTTTGGATTTGATTAATGAAGACGTGGACATTGTAACCGTTTGTGGATGAGTGATGAAGCGCACTTCCATCTCTCAGGTTATGTTAACAAGCAAAACTTTCGATTTTGGAGTGATGTTAACCCTAGAGAACTGCATCAGCAGCCATTGCATTCCAAAAAAAGTAACTGTGTGGTGCGCCATGTCTTCATTAGGGATCATAGGGCCATACTTCTTTGAAGATGGCCAAGGCAATGCGGTGACAGTGACTTCGCAGAGATACGCAGAGATGTTGGACAACTTTTTTACTCCACAACTTGGACAGTACGAAGTGAACGATGAAATGTTTTTCCAGCAAGACGGAGCAACATCCCACACTGCTTGAGTAAGCATGCATATTGTCAATCAGTTGTTTCCAAATCGTGTGATCTCCCGAAATGGAGATATTGCATGGCCCTCTCGTTCACCTGACCTCACAGCATGTGATTTTTTCTTGTGGGGTTATCTGAAAAGTAAGGTTACCAAGGTAATCCTCCTAAACAATTGAAGCCCTGAAAGAGCGGATCCGGCAGGAAGTTGGTCAATCCCACTGGCAATGCTACGAAATGTGATGAGTCACTTCAAGGTCCGGCTGGAGGAATGTGTACGTTTAAACGGACGCCATCTTACTGGAGTTATTTTTCAAAAATAACTGACATTTTACTGTTGCAGAAAATGCTTTTTCATGTTTTTTAATATTGTGGAATAAAATAATTTTTTAACAAAGGTTTTTTATTTAACAGTATTTTTAAAATCGCTTGTTATTATGCCTCACCTTGTATTACTATATATATAATCACGCAGTTATCTCTACAGATCTATTGTCGATTCATTCATTCAATCGTATGGTCCGACGCCAACACAGTCTTGAAATTCGTTTTTTTTCAGGAAATAATAGTATATTTCGCACCTAGGGCCGAAAATGAGACTTTTCTGGCTCGAAATCGGTTTTCAAGTCCGAGGCCGTAGGCCGAGGACTAGAAAAGATTGAGAGCCGGAAAACATTTTTGCCCATGGTGAGAACGTTATTTTTCGCCACACAGGAAAATAAACAATATATTATGAAAATTTTATTGTCTATTATAAGCACTTCCGAAAGCAAAAGTGGAAGGTCTATGTGATTTGCTCTAGCAAATCTGAGGTAATCTGAATATCAGGAAATTGTCCAAGTATTTTATTTTTTATTCTGATTTGTCTAAATAACCTAAAGATTATGTTCAATTATGTAAGAGGTTGAGTTTAAACTTTTTATTCTTCCAAATGACAATAAGATGATATTATTATAAAGTTTTAATTATTGAATGATAAACACAAATAATGAAAAGTTTTTGACCAGCTGTTTTAGCACACTTGAAATTTGGCCAATCTGAATGTCAATGGAAGTTTAGGTTAGAAGTTCTATCCTACTCTGAAAATCGAATTATTTGAATAGTTTATAATAATATATATCTTATCTGTATTTTATTCATCCAAATAGAATGATAGTATATTATTGCAGAATACTTTATTGAATTCTAGAAGCATAAAATGATTCCGTATATCCACTATGTTCCTTGATAAACGCAGTACTAGGAGGTTTGAGGTTAGATTCTATTATACTCTGAAAATTGAATTTGAATAGTTTATAATATCTCATTTGTATTTAATTCATCCAAATAAAATGATAGTATCTTATTGCAGAATACTTATTCAATTCTATAAGCATAAACTGATTCCGTTTCATAAACCATTTTGTAAAAACGTTCACATCAAATCAGAATCAGCTGACTTCAAGGTTATTTTACAGCCCTAGGGCCGTAAAAATTTTACCGGCCTGGTCGGAAAACAATCATTTTCGGCCTCCTTATGACGCATGAAAACCAGCTCATTACATCCAAGTGGGGCGAAAAATAATAATCCGGTCTTAGAACCTCGTCTTTCACCGCTGGGTGAAACTCCAGGCACAAATGTGGGTCAGAGGCTGAGTCGAGGGTGGCCGGGCGCCCTATAGGTAGTTTGGCGTCCCCTCTCTCAGCGGAAGGACCTACAAGGCAAGGCCAGGAGTGGAACTCACGTAGGTCACGGGGACTAATCAGTTTGGAGAGACTGCCAAGCATATCACACTGGATTACAACCAGGTGATGAATGGAATGTTAGTATAGGGAAAACTCCTGGTTCTTGTAAAGGACATAGGTATTGGTTTGCCTAACTAACATACTACTTGGGAACACAATAAGCTTCGGTCGACTTTGAACCTTTGGATCCTTGAATCCGTCCCTTCAAAAACAATAAACAATAGACTCTCGTCTCTAAAACATGAATTATCAGTTTCAGGCCTAGCCCGAAAATAAAAATATTCAGTTCTTCTCCCAGAGTCACTCACAATTCTATTCTTAGCTGCTTTACGTGGGCCGTCCACTAGAACCATTCTCGTCCGAACTAGCATCGGCCGAAAACTGCCGAACTCGTCCGAACGATCCCCCAACAAAGAAAGGAATAGATGCTCGTCCATTGCAACAGGTTCATACGGCCGTGCACGGCCGATCAATTTTTTGATCCGAATTGAAAGGGATTTTCCGGCTCTACCCGGCCGAACTAACTAGTCGAGCTGAGACAACAAAGTGTTTCTAACCTTAAATTGTTTCACAGTCTTGTTTGTTTTTCTTTTATGAAGTTGCTCTATTTTATAAAGTTGATAAGTGAATGAAAAGTTGATAAGTTTGGTTCAAGAACATGTTCTTGACAAAAAATATCATCGTCGTGATATTCACAGGAATCTGTGAACAAAGATTGCTTGATAATGAATAACTAATTTAGTGGATATTTTGTTTATTCAATTTTCAAAATCTCAATATAATCATTGTTTATGAAAAATTTTGGTGACTATGATAGTACTTAATTCAATATTTGTTCAATAGTTCAGCCAACTACTGAACTAGACTGACGTAAATGGTTCCAATGGACGACCATATTCGGCCGAATTAACGGCCGGCAGATTCGTCCGATCCAACGGCCGAACGGATTGGTTGAATGCGGTTCCAGTGGACGGTTACCCTTCACCAGTCTACACCTCTGATTGTCGATAAGCGATACCAATCAAACAATAACCGTTTTACAGCCACTTTTTGTGTAGTTGAGAAGTTGATATTGTGGTAATTATCCTATTATATTAAGCGATATATATCTGGTTATTTGTTTTACGGATCTCGAAAACTGCTCTAACGATTTTCACTAAATTTGGAACATAGTAGTTTTATTATATAAAGATTCGATTGCACTAGATCTCATTCTTTGGAAAACTCGCTGAACGTCATTAAAAGAATAATTCATCCTTGGAAAACAGATGATAATTTCGTCGTCTCTCGATAACAGAAGATGCGTGTGCCTGTGTGGGAGAGAGACAGAATTATTCCAGCTGTGTAATCATAATCAATCAGCGAAGAAATTGTATCTAGCTAGACAATTTTAATTGATTTGATCAACATAATCTGATTTGTTGACATGACATGATAATCCTCCTAAACTAGAGTATATCATAATTTTCAAAGTTGATCATTTTTGACAATTTCAAGTGATTAGTGAGTGTTATTTTGTTATCAATTTGGTTTGTATATAATCTAAATTATAATTTTTATTTATCTCTTTCCTGTATAGGGCTACTTGTTATATGAATATAAAGAAAATAAAAATCTCAGTACCCTTTTTTTAAAATATTTTATCACAACATGTTTCGTTCATTTATGCCATTTTCAAGTGATATGAATTAAATAAATACTACTGGAAGATTCTTATTTTGATCATATGTTTGTGTATTCATATGTTTTTATGAACCATTTTTGATAGAATCATGCGAATTTAAACCCAAAATTTACAGTCCTAGTTCATAAAATAAGAATCTTCCAGTAGTATTTATTTATTCATATCACTTGAAAATGGCATAAATGAACGAAACATGTTGTGATAAAATATTTTAAAAAAAGGTACTGAGATTTTTATTTTCTTTATATTCATATACAAGTAGCCCTATACAGGAAAGAGATAAATAAAAAAAAATTATAATTTAGATTATATACAAACCAATTGAATAACAAAATAACACTCACTAATCACTTGAAATTGTCAAATAATGATCAACTTTGAAAATTATGATATACTCTAGTTTAGGAGGATTATCATGTCATGTCAACAAATCAGATTATGTTGATCAAATCGATTTTCAAGTGATGTGAATTAAATAAATAAATACTACTGGAAGATTCTTATTTCGATCATAATATGTTAGTGTATTCATATGTTTTTATGAACTAGGACTGTAAATTTTGGGTTTAAATTCGCATGATTCTATCAAAAATGGTTCATAAAAACATATGAATACACTAACATATGATCAAAATAAGAATCTTCCAGTAGTATTTATTTATTTAATTCATATCACTTGAAAATGGCATAAATGACCAAAACATGTTGTGATAAAATATTTTAAAAAAAGGGTACTGAGATTTTTATTTTCTTTATATTCATATAATTTTTTTGTTTTCAAATGTTTGAACAAAAAATTGAACCTGAATTCAAGTGTATGGAACATAATCTACTTTCTGGACTATTTATAGGTTTTAAATCAAAATTCGGGAAAAACAGTTTTGGGCTGTGCCTATTAGTACTTCCCCAATCATTTTAACCCTTCCACTACCAAGCGGGGTAATTGGACTACCCCAACCCACATTTTCCCCATTTTTTTGTAGATAATGTTGTTGTATTTCATTGAAACCTTGAGTAATTGTTCAAAACATATCACTTTAGTTGTTTTTTCTCATAAAATCATTTCATTCCTCTCATTTTTTCAATTATTAGCAAATTTATCCTTGGGGTAACTCTATTACCCCGCTTGGTATTCCATGTCATGCAATTTTTTGGTATATTCCATCCATTATCGGAATATATAAGATATAAATTTAATGTCCAATTATCATTTTTTCGCCAAACTGATTCATAATGATCACTTGAAATCTAAATTGAAAAAATTGCTTCTCTATAGCCATAATTTAATTATTTGACAACATTTCCCCTACATCTATTGATAGAATGCTCAATTTTTTTGTCCTGTCAGTTTTTGATTGAAAACATATTTTTCAACAAAAGAAATTTATTTTTAATTATATTAAAAGCTTTTGTAATGCATTTCATAGATAAATTAATGGAAAAAATATAGAATAAAGATATAAAACAGAAATCTTGTTGGGGTGACCCAGTTACCCCAGTTGGTATTTCGTGTATGTGAAGAAGGTTGGTAGTCCAAGGGTTAAAGAATTGTGTTCGGTTTATCAAAAGTCAATAAAAAAATAACGAGCGAAGCTCGGTGCCCCGATATTTTATATCAAATAAAAATACTAAGAATTTTTTTACAGCTACTTATACCGATTCCCCCCGACACGAGACGACACGAAGGGACATAATATTTTCTGTTTTCCGATGGGTTGGCGTATCGACAATCATACCTGTTAGAGATAACTGCGCGAGGTCTACTGCTCACAGAGCTACTAGTGCTAGTAAAAACTCACCTGGAACAGAGGTTGGCAACAATGTCATCGATACACGACCGCCGTGAGAGTGGCCGCACAATGGTCGAGTGGAAGCTGACCATCTCCTCGAGGAAGCACTGCTCGTTCGCCAGGTCCGAATTCAGTTTGAGGTCTGACGTCATCGGCGGACGACCCACAATGCACATGCTCACGTCACCAGAGCTCAGCACTCGGATTGGCACCCTTGCTGACGTCACACAGTTCACAGTTGTGTTGTTTTCTCCTCTCGAGTTCACAGTTTTGTTATTTTCTCCTCTTGAATTCACAGCGATGTTGCTTTCTCCCCTTGATGACGTCACACAGTTAACAGTTGCCTTACTAGATGACGTCACACAATTGTTACTTACTCCTCTTGAATTCACAACGATGTCGCTTTCTCCCATTGATGACGTCACACAGTTCACAGTTGTGTTGCTTTCTCCCCTCGATGAAGCACCGTTCACACATATGTTGCTTTCTCCCCTAGATGACATCACACCAAATGCTCTGCTTTCTTTTGCCTCTGGAACCTTGTTTCCCATTCCAGATGAAGCCACAGATGTGTTATTTTCTCCCACACAGTTCACAGCTATGTTGTTTTCTTCTCTTGAGTACGAACAGTTCACAGTTGTGCTGTTTTCTCCATTTTTTGACGTCACAGTTACGTTGTTTTCTGACAAAGAGTTTACAGACGTGTTGTTTTCGACTATTGATGTGACATGTATGTTGTTTTCTCCTTTTGTTGACGTTATAGAGCTCACAGTGGTGTTGTTTTCTTTGTTATGGTTCACAGGTGTTTCGCTTTCGCCATCTGTTGTCATAGAGGAGGAGTCATTGGTGTACTTGCCATCTGAGATGTACTCTGATATGTCAAGTTCTGTGTTGTTGCTGTTCAGTGTTTCGGGCCTGCAACAAAATAATTAAATATTATTCACATTATACCCAACAATACATTGTGTAATATCCTTACATATGTTTCAGATGTAAAAGTTATTTTATTTTCCTTAACATTATCACAGTTTCAATGACTAATTTATAGTTCCATATTGATTAGCTCAAAAATTAATTAAACTTGAATAAGAAAAAACACTTTTGGAGTGAAAATGCACTTACTTTGGTAGAGACGATCGTTTCGACCTGTTGTTGGTCATCATCAGACTGTGGGAATTTACTCTAATGTCAAGGTTATGTGTGGTAAGGGATGAAGGTGGAGGAATAGGTTGTGGTGGGGGTTGGTTGATACTTAGTGGGGCGGTAATTTTGAACTGTGGACTGTTTTGTCAAAGAGTCCAAGACTTATTTTTTTAAATTTTTTAAATATAGATCAATTTATATCAATGTAGTGGCACAGCATCGACCTCAGATTTCACCTTTGCAGGAATATTTTTTCATTATTATAAGTGTTATTTTTTCTCAGAAACTACCTCAAGTCTTTCTATTTATGTTCAATACAAGACTATGTTCAATATGGAAGCTTGTTCAATTTCCATAACAGAGAAAAATATTTGTATTTGGAGAGAAGTCTGAGAATATTAAGGAAAAAATCTTCATGGAAATCTGAATTGAAAACTGCTTTTGGATGTCATTATATATCTGACCAAACGCCACCCAAAATACGAACACTGTAGTAAATCAGTGCTAAAAACATCCATTATGTATATTGAGTGCTGTTTTCTGATCTGGACTCACCAGTTCTCAAGTAATTTTCATCTTGCGGAAATTAAGAAACTGAGTGAATAATGAGGTATTAGTCACTACATATTTTGGCCTTTACCATGTTCATTTATGTTAAGGTGCACGTCTGTGGGGTAATTACAGTGCTGCAAAAAAGCTTTCATTTGGCAAAAACAAGCTATCAGAACAATTTGTAATATAAAAACGATGTATCATGTAGAACTTATCTAACAAATCTAAAAAAAAGACTTTGGCATGTATTTTGATTTTTCAAAACTTCATGCATGTCAAGGAAAATATAAATCCAATTATAAAAAAAAATAATAAAAAAATAAATCAAAAATTATAAATCCAATTATTAATTCACTTCCAATTATACTGTTCATACATTTCATACAAGACATAGATATGACTTGTTGAAAGAATAAGACTTTGATGTTGTCAATACCACTTTAATTATTAAAATTAATTCATATTACAGAACCAGGGGCCTGTTTCATAGAAGTTACAAGTCCTGTAATACAGGAAAAGTTCCTGTATTACAGGTAAATTAGAAGTTTGTGTTTTCATAAACATTTTCCCTGTAAAACAATTTACAACACATTTGCCTGTATTACAAGTAAATAATACAGGACTTTATCATAGTTGTGTTTCATAAAAAGAAACTTCCTGTATTACTGGGCCTGTAAGATGTTGAATAATTTATCATTGTTTAGACCATCCTAAAACTTTTACAAGTGTAGGTAGAATCTTGAAAAGCGACATTTTGTTGAGAAGGCAACGTGTTAAAATGGATGAAGGTAGTAGTTCTAGTTCTGGTAAAGATGACTATGTTATTATTCGTAGGCAAAGAATTTTCAAGGACAGAATCTCTTACAATATGATGCAGGAAACTTATCAATATTATGAACGGTTTAGATTAAGCTTTCCTCAATAAACCGTTATTGGAAATATTCAGAAACGTACGTCCATAATGTTTTATGTTTTTTATTAAACAAATTAAATTATGTCGTTAATTTAATTATTAACATTCGATAATTAACTTTTTTTGAACCATTACTACTCACATAACTATTATAATAAGTTATTTAAGTTGAGTAGTTATTATAATTTCTCAACTATTTATCATTAACAAAGTTATTTTCCAGCATGAATGCAATCTGTCCATCGTCAGAAATTTGATAATGTGGATTTTCCACCAAAACATCTTAAGTAGCACTTTGTTCAGATAAATTCAAAATAAAGGAACTGTGATACAGGCGAATATTACAGGTGATTTTACAAGTGTAGAATTATTTTTATGAAACATAATTTTACAGGATAGCAAATTTTAATTTATAAGTCCTGTAATAAAGGCCCTGTATTACAAGGGTTTTATGAAACAGGCCCCAGTTTTCATGGTAATACATACAGCTGAGTTCAGCTGGTTCTGTAATATGAATTAATTTTCGAATAAATTAAAGTGGTATTGACAACATCAACGTCTTATTCTTGGATTGTTAAGAATATTATTAGGCCTATGTAATTGTTTTATTCTCATCTTCAGCTGAAGATGTGGTAGGTATTACCATGAAACCTGGTTCTGTAATATGAAATAATTTTCGAATAAATTAAAGTGGTATTGACAATACCAACGTCTTATTCTTTCAATTCTGGAGGAATACCACATCATCTCATAGCATACAATCAGATATGACTTGGTATCACCAAGTGTTGAACTAAGTAAAACATTGAAAAGCCACAGTTATGTACAATGTAAACTGTAAAACAAGCTGCTTTTATCCATTAGATTGTTGCCGCTGAACATTTTTCAAAGAACTATTGCTGGATGGCTTAAGGTTTGAGGATTTTACTAAACAGATGAGTATCTAAATTTTAATGATTTCATAAATCTGACAAATTGACTCAATCAATTTAAAAATGATTCTTGTATTTTTGTATTTTAGCTTGATTGTTTACGATATGACCATTGCTAGTGTATACTTCTATTATAGTTTGTGTAAAATAAGTTGAGACTTGGTCCAAATTGGAAAAATCGCGAAGAAAAATTAATTTCAATTATTTCTGAGAAACTTTCTCACTTTCACCACCCACTTATCTTTCAAAGCAAAAACGTTTCCAGCATGTCGAGAACTTCATGTTTTCTGCTCAAAATGTCTCGACATTGAAGAACATAATAATTAATTAAAAAATAACTATGGGTCGGATGAAATGATCCAGACACCAATAGAAAGGAGACATACTCCCCGTTAATCTATATATAAAAGCGGACTGATTCACTCACTCGCAGAACTAAAAATCTACCGGACCAAAAACGTTCAAATTGGTAGATATGTTCAGTTGGTCCTTTAGAGGCGCACTAAGAACGGATTTGAAGAAATGTTCACAGATACGCCCAAAGTCTGCGTTTTCCAGCGTTTTTTGCGCTTTCTCAGCTTTATCGAGAACAAATGAACAGAAAATGTTCAAATTTACTACAGAAGCTCAGCTGGGGTGTAATAATGTTGTGTTGGAAGGAATTTGAAATAACGCCAAAGATACACCCAAAATTTGCGTTTTTTTCGTATTCTCAGTTATTTCTTCAAGTAATAGACAGAAAATTTTCAAATTTGGTACAGAGGTTTAGCTAGGGTCTAAAAAAATTGTGATGAGGTGACTTCAATATGTCATCAAAGATAGGCCCAAAATCAGCGTTTTACAACGTTTTTCTCAGCATTTCTGCGTTTTCTCAGTATTTTGACTTTCTGATGGAATGAAGCATGTTCAGATGAAAAATGCAGGCGATCGAAGTGAGCCCGCTGATCTCATTTTTGTACGATCCAGACGGGGATCCAGGGGGCGGAGCCCCCTGGCCAGACGGCTATGGCGAGCGAAGCAAGCCTGACGGCTAGTTTGATATAAAATTTCTACGCATTACGATGCCCAATGATTCTGATAGAAGTGATATTAAAAAAGAAAAACAAATCTTCGCAATGATTCCAATATTTTATCATAAAAGTTGAATTTCCTTTTAATCCTTCAACCCTGAAACTTTTTCAGCTTTACTAGGATATCGGGGATGATATTCTACATCCAATTCCGACGTTGAATTGGAAATTTGAGAAAGGTACAATTTTACACGAATTGGCAACTTGTAATTTCTTCGGATGGACTGCCAAGTCTCAACTTATTTTACACAGACTATAGCCATACTTCTGAATACGCACTAAATTGACGATAGGTGTGGATGATAAGCCACAAAGAACGAGTCACTTTATGTCTGTTTACAGAAAATGGAGAAGAGATAACCTAACCTAATCCAACCTAACCTAACCTAACCTAACCTGTGCTTGCCAAGCCAGTGCAGGGTGCTATCAGGGGCCAGCAGCAGGGTGTGCCTTGCCCCAGTGACCGCCTGCGAGGTGTGGCCCCACACATGGGGCGAGGACTGGTCGCTGCCCTTGGTCAGGTCACAGATCTGCCCCAGGTCGTTACGACCCCACAGTGCACAGCGGCCTGTCAGCGTCACGCATGCGCAGTGCGACCAGCCGCACTCCACGCGCATTGCGCCCACGTGCATCAGCGAAGACACAATCACCGGTCTGTGAAAATATCAGAAGACATAAAACGTAAAAAACTGCATTTTGCAAGAACTAATTGAGAGAAGATGTTCAAATTTACTACACAGATCAGCTGAGGTCTAAAAATGTTGTATTGGCAGGTTCTTGGAAGAGGCTCCAGCTGCAGAATCAGCAAAAAATGAATATTGAGAACGTTTACTTCTAAGTAAAGCAAATATTTTTTGTTTCATTAGGTAGAAGACATGATATTTTGAATTGTATTTGCATCATATCCTGCAAATCATCACAATTTTTACCACCCCAATTTAAACCTAAGAATTACCTTGTATCGTAGAGTAAATATAGCGTAAGTAGATATCCCATGGTATAGGGCGTTTATGTCGCAACTTTCACTGTTATCTCAAGCCGATTACTGTCGATTTTTACTGTTTTGACCGGGTAAGAGTGTATGAACGGCACAATATGAGAGACTACCAGCGTCATAAAGCTTCACGGGAAAGAACTACGTAGACTATCAGCTTGAGATAACAGTAAAAGTTGCGACATAAACGCCCTATACCATGGGATATCTACTTATGCTATTGTTTCTCTATGCTTGTATTCAACTAGTAACAGAACCCTAATCAGTTCAACTATTGATTTGCAAAAATAAAATGTACTTGCCGATATTATAAGTCTTTTAGAAATAAGTTTTCTGATACGAAGTTTTCCGACAGCAAAATCTCAAGATGAAGCAAACAGTTGGGTTTTATGTCGATAATTCAACTAATATATCGACAAGATATCGATTGACAACCTCGATAATGATCAGTGCTAGGGGGATAAATGTTAAACATCGATTTCGAATAACAGAGATTGATTGAGTACTTTATTTATGTAGATTACAATATATACTGGCTTATACACACTTATACAATAGCTTACAATACAGCAAAGTTTTAGATGAATTCACATAACATAAACTAAGAAAATAATTATTGAACTGTACAATGATATGAAAAAAAAAAACAATTTGGAATAACTATACAAGATAATATTGTAATGCATCTACATAAATTGGCGGAGCTTTGGACATATCAATGTCCATTCTTTGAAAAGAATATTAAAAATATCCTTCCCAGTAACTCTCTACCAAAAGATCGGAAATAAACTGATTTGAATATTTTTTCGCGAGGTGAGACAATGTCACCCCGGGGTAGACAAAGTAGATGAGGTACATAGTTATAAAATAATAGTGTAACTTGATTCTGAAACGGGATCGATCCTCGTATAAATAGAAGATACGTCAGAAGTTGATAATTGGTGTTTTGTGTACCATTGAATAAATAAATTAGAGGTGAACTCACTTATTCCTGGGCACAATATCGCCCGACCCAAGTTGTCCATGCTGCGCCCCGCCCCAGGCCCACACCTCGGTCTTGATGAGGCGCGCCCCTCGGCTCAGGTAGAGGGCCAGTTTTTCGCCCCCTGCCCCCACCCGGTCGGCCCCCGACACGTCACTGCAGCCTCCGCTACACGACCATTCACACCTGCAACGACACAAAACGACAAAATTATCAGACAATTCCATCAAGACCTTTCACACATGCGACGACACAAAACGACACTGCAACGACACTAAACGACAAAATTATAAGAAAAATCCATCAAGAACATTCACACCTGCAACGACACAAAACGACAAAACTGTCAGAAAAGTTCATCATTACAGAATTAAATGTTGGCCTAATGTAATATTGATTGATTATATTATATAATGTAATATATATGATTTATGTTATAATATTTCATATTTTTGACAGTAAAAGATTATTTATTTCAAGTTATAAGAAAAGTCCATCACATTATTATATACTATGACATTTTCATCCCTTTTCCTTATTATTTCATTCCTTTCTAATAAATTTTCATTTTTCCCTTTTTTATTAACTCTGTATCAAAATCTGATGTATATTTCTTATTTTATTTTTGCATTTTGTATTAGTTTTCTTTCATTTCTTACTTAGAATCTTTGAAGTGTAATATTTATTTTGTCTAAGTTTATTTATCTTTTGTAACTCATTTTTTCCTGTAACTGGGCACCCGCCGAAAAAAATTTGGGGTTTGGCAGGACCCTCAACTGTTTGTATTGTGAAAAAAAATTTTGATTTGATTGTTTTTTTATTTTTTAGTGATCTACGTTTCAAATTTTACAGTTATAGATAACAAGACAGGGCCCTATAATTACAGCCCTATATTACACAGGAAGATATCAAAATATTCCATCAAATTATATACATCCTTATATCTGTTGTGAGATTCTCGTTTCAATATTATTCAATAATTATTTATTTTTACAGATATAAAAATAAAGTAAATTATAAAATATAATCTGCCTGTCACATTACACAGGCAGATAATAGTAAGGTACACATTATAAAGTCAGCACCTGATTATCATTGGTTTTCTATCCTTGTCTGTCATTAGACAAAGCAGATAGCTTTATCCTTTCACAAGTCAGCACCGTTGCCAGATTGCTTCAATCAATCATTTATTTCTTTTCAAAACATACATGAAAATGTACATGAAAAAGTCAAAAACTAAAAACTAACTTAAAGCTGAAGAGAAATAGTGACTGTATAAAATTCATTTTTTTACAGTAAACTCGTTTATACTGTAGCATGCTAAATCTATCAAATATGCTCTCAGCAATTCCTTGAATTTTGATCCATCAGGTGCATGTCTTATGCAACCTGGGAGACAACCAATTAATTTTATTCTCATGTACGTTGGACTTCGTTTATATTTTTCCTTATTGTGTTTCTTTATTGTAGAATTATTTTTATTTCTTGTGTTGTAATTATGCATATCTTGCCGTGTCAATCTAGATTCGTTAGTTTTTATATATAATATTGTCCTATAATGTACAGGCTGTACACCGCCATGAACTTCAACTTACTGAAGAATGGCTTGCATGATTGCTCTCTATCAAGATTAGAATTATTCTTATTGCTTCTTTTTGTAATAGGAGTATTTTATTTAAGTTTGAGATGCTTGTTCCTCCATATATTTCAATTCCATATGAAATGTGGGAGTGGATCATTGCAAAGTACACTGCTTTTAACGTTTCTAAGTTGGAAATTTTTGCTAGTCGTCACAGCGCGAAAATCCTGAGCTTAATTTTTTACATATTTTTTGAATGTGAACGGACCAACTAAGTGTGTTTTCAAGATAGACCTAAAAATTTAATTCTTCCTTATTATTTACGGAATTAAGTTGTTTTACCTCTGAATTTTTACAAGTAAAATGGAGGAACTTTGTTTTGTTATCATTAAGTAGCAGATGTCTATGAATTAGGTACTTTTTAGTTAATGATATAGAATTGTTACATTCAATTTCTGTTGTGTTCCAGTCCTTATCAGCAATGCACAGACTTATATCTGCTTGATGACTATGTTTTAGTTTTGGAAATTGTAAGGTATTATAAGAAATCAAAAACTTGATTGATTAGATTTATAATGAACTAACAAAATATTTCATCTCAATTGGAAAAGTTATTGAGAAATCATCAAAGGCTATATTTTCTTGATGAATATATTTGAGATGAATAGATATTGAAACTTATTTAATATTGTTGAAAAAACTACAATTTGAGATACTAGTTGCAATTGTTACATCATCATCAATCTCTAGTAAACTCGAGATGATTAGCTAAAAGAAGAAGTCTGCTATAGATAATGATGATAATCAGTGGTGTAGCACTGAAACTAGTATCTCAATAATTTTTGGATTCACACAACAGAAATATAATAATAATAATAATAATATAAATGTACAGGCTGTACACCGTCCTGAACTTTAACTTACTGAAGAATGGCTTGCATGATTGCTCTCTATCAAGATTTAGAATTATTCTTACTGCTTCTTTTTGTAATAGGAGTATTCTATTTAAGTTTGAGATGCTTGTTCCTCCATATATTTCAATTCCATATGAAATGTGGGAGTGGATCATTGCAAAGTATACTGCTTTTAACGTTTCTAAGTTGGAAATTTTTGCTAGTCGTCACAGCGCGAAAATTCCTGAGCTTAATTTTTTACATATTTTTTGAATGTGAACGGACCAACTAAGTGTGTTTTCAAGATAGAGACCTAGAAATTTAATTTCTTCCTTATTATTTACGGAATTAAGTTGTTTTACCTCTGAATTTCTACAAGTAAAATGGAGGAACTTTGTTTTGTTATCATTAAGTAGCAGATGTCTATGATTTGGGTACTTTTTAGTTAATGATATAGAATTGTTACATTCAATTTCTGTTGTGTTCCAGTCCTTATCAGCTTGTTTTACCTCTGAATTTCTACAAGTAAAATGGAGGAACTTTGTTTTGTTATCATTAAGTAGCAGATGTCTATGATTTGGGTACTTTTTAGTTAATGATATAGAATTGTTACATTCAATTTCTGTTGTGTTCCAGTCCTTATCAGCAATGCACAGACTTATATCTGCTTGATGACTATGTTTTAGTTTTGGAAATTGTAAGGTATTATAAGAAATAAAAACTTGATTAATTAGATTTATAATGAACTAACAAAATATTTCATCTCAATTGGAAAAGTTATTGAGAAATCATCAAAGGCTATATTTTCTTGATGAATATATTTGAGATTGAATAGATTATTGAAACTTATTTAACAATAACGATCTAATATTGTTGAAAAAACTACAATTTGAGATACTAGTTGCAATTGTTACATCATCATCAATCTCTGGTAAACTCGAGATGATTAGCTACTAGAAGAATGTTTGCTATAGATAATGATGATAATCAGTGGTGTAGCACTGAAACTAGTATCTCAATAATTTTTGAATGAGTAAGAGGTTTTGACAATATCTAATCGTTTTGATAAAATATGGATATATCGAACACAACATCACCTTCTCAACAACTCAGAAAGCTACTGATTAACTTGAAATTTTGAACAACATTTTTCAATAAACCAAGGATGGTTAAATGCTTATTTCAGTTTATTTATTTACCCTATTAACACATACTTTAAACTATGAATGATAGGATATTTTTTTAGAATAGAATAAAAACAAAAAAGAGAGTTGAAGAGGAGAAAGCACGTAGAGATTTATATGACATGAGAAATAGAAATATCCTACAACAAGAAGTAACAGTTTCAATGCAAGCTCTATGCTGGAGCAATTCCACTTACTTACGCCTATAATGAACATGAATAGAAATACTAATAAGAGAGAAAATTTGGGAATATCTAATAAAACATATAACAACATATTTTTGAGGTGTTCCATTAAGTTGATATTATTTCTCTATTTTGTCATATTCACAATAAGCTGTGAATGTTTTGGCTAGTCAATGCAGAAACACGAAAAAATATAAACATAATAATGCTGTTGATGATATTTATTTTGTTTGTAAAGGATTGAAAATAAAATTAAATTTAAACTGTATAAATTGATACACGGCAATGGAGGAGTAATGATTAGATTAATGGATGTAAGTGAATACTTCATTCACTTATTTACTAATTTCATTCGCTTCATTTACTAATAATAGTAAGTGGATACTTCTTGAAGAAAGACAATCTGTTTACAGGTGAATATAATACACATAATTATATAAATAAATAAATAAATAAAAATAAAATGTTTAATTCCCAAAAAAACTAAAACTACAACATCAATTACACAAAATATTAGATAAATTACAATATTACATACAATAGTTAGTTACAAAAAAATTTTTATAATGTGTCCTCTACTTGTTTAGTTTTCTGTGTGGAAATTGACCTACTCCACTATGGCGTACCATGTTCTAGAGTAGATATATGTCACACATTGCAAGATTTAATAAAAATATATATTTAAAGCAGAACAAAAGGATGCAAACGTATATTAAAAAAATATATATATACTGTATACTGTTATATTACTGTGTTTTTCATAAATTATTATTTTATTATATTTTCAAATAAACTATAGTTAATTGTAATAGCTACTGAGAGAGGTTTCGAAACAATTTTTAAATTTGAAACAAATTTTATAAGTGAAGCAAACACTGTTTGAATTTTGTCTATATAGTTTAAATAAACTATAGTTAATTGTAATAGCTACTGAGAGAGGTTTCGAAACAATTTTTAAATTTGAAACAAATTTCATAAGTGAAGCAAACACTGTTTGAATTTTGTCTAAAAATTCAATAATATCAGTCAATCCTGCTTTGTCATTATTAAAATGTGATAACATGAGGAGTATCAATATACAGTATGGCGAGATAATCGATATCATATGTGTTGATGTAAGTCGATATTATGTTGTTCAACACACACAGTTTCAAACAGTACATTGTTTCTATGTAATTTTTGTATAACTTGATAAGCGTTGCGTTTCAGATAAACTGAAAAATAGGAAGTCTTTCCGTTCAATAGACTGAGAAACAGAGCTGAAAATGTTAAAGCTTGAATGGGTGTCAGTCAATATAGACTGCCTGTACAACATAGATCATCAGAGCACATCAATATAGACTGCAGAAAAATATAGGCTGCCGGAGAATATAGGCTGCACAGATTAGATAACAATAACAACTGGTACTGATTCAAAATTCTCAAACATATTGATATTTTCATGCATTAAGTTATTTGAATAGTTATTTGTGCAACTAGTGCGCAAAGTGACAGTTTGCTGCACCGAAAGAAACGTTTACGCCCGAGCCGTAGGCGAGGGCGGAATGGTTTGTTGAGTGCAGCAGAGGAACTTTGCGCACGTATTTCACATTAAGTTTTTCCTACAGTTACCATTGAATATGAAAAGTGGGTAATTATGGGTAAAATTGCCTGAAATGCATCAAATGTTTTTCTGTGTAATTTTATTATTGATAAAAACCTTAATTTATTGTCAAATTGAATAAAAATGTTGTCCTTGGTTATAATATATAATGTAATAATTTGCTCGTTGTGCTTGGTTGCACCTCTGCTCACTATAGCAGCCCAGTCACTGTTACCAACTTCATTTTGATTTTGCTGCACTGTTGCTCCATATAACCTACTAAGTATTTTGCGTTGCCATGTTGCAAATCTGGAGTGCAGAAAAATTTTTCCCGCACTAGAGCGGAAAAGTGATTCTTTGCGTTCTGTAATCAGTGCAGCAATGGTCACTTTTCAACGTACTGTAGGAAAAAATAATATCCGAAGATTCCTTACTAGTCCAGTCAAGGAAAGGTTATAGAGGGAAAAGTTGGGAAGACAATTTCTGACCCCACAGTTCTGTTAAGGGTAGTAAGGAGGTAAACATATCAAAAGTCCCCACCCCTACCCCCTGTGCTAAGGGGGTGAGGGTGGTTTTAAGATACCATTTTTCGGTTTATCGCATAAAACTCGAAAACTGTGTATCTTAAAGACTTGAATGTTATATAACAAATTAAAGCTTACATAATTTCCTACAATTTACATTGTACAACTTTCTTTTTATCTCCTCTAGTTTTCGAGATATCCGCTTTTGAAGGTGTGACATTTTTGAAAAAAACAACGTGTTTTTATTCAATTATGGAACGGTTCTACAATATTGACAATGACTCAGTCGAATTTAAAAAAAAAAGTTTGCCACCAATTATTTTTTTCTATTTTTGCTCTTATAACTTTTTAAAAATCGATGGAAAAACCCATGTTGATTATGAGCTTATAGAGCATTGAATTCTCTTCAATTTGATGTATAATTCAACACTTTTACGAATTTTCCTACAGGGCATGTTTTTCCAGCTATAACATTAGCAAAAGCACTAAAGGTACAAGGGCACAATTGTATATTATTTAATGATCAAAAAACAATCAATATAGAAAGTTGATTTTTTGAAAGAGTTTGATGAAAATCCTGAAGTGCAAAAAATGGCACCTTTTGCAGCAGCTTTAGTGTTGAGTGTGAAATCTCTATTTTTGCAACAATAGACCAATTGACAACGGAATTTTTTAGGGAATATTTTAAACAAAATTTTTGACTTTGCAGCTTTGTTGAGACTAGTTAGGAGGAGAACATATGAAAAGTCCCCATTCCTAATGCATGTGCTAAGGGGAATTAGGAATGGGAACCCTCCTAAACACGGAACACGTAAACATTTCTGACTTTGCAGCTTTGTTGAGACTAGTTAGGAGGAGAACATATGAAAAGTCCCCATTCCTAATGCATGTGCTAAGGGGAATTAGGAATGGGAACCCTCCTAACTAGTCTCAACAAAGCTGCAAAGTCAGAAATTTTTACGTGTTTACCTCCTTACAACCCTTAACAGAACTGTGAGGTCAAAAATTGTCTTCCCAACTTTTCCCCCTATACCCTTTTTTGAGCATTCATTGCCTGGACTATACTATAATGAGTTGTTATCTATAATTTCTTTCGTCAGAACGTTAGACAAAATTATTGACCATTTGTAAAACGTTTATTTTTTAACCAAGGAATTAGCGAAATTCACAACGCTTTGGATAAGAGTTGGGAGTCTAGTAGCCTCCCGATTGAGGAAGACCTGTAACTTAATCAAGTCCTTACCTTGGCTTATCTATCTCTTATTATTATCCTCAATGCATAGCTTAATGAATTTCAACTTGATATGGTGTTTTCTCCAGCTTGTTACTGGTTTCAACTCGGACTTACAATTTTACTGAACATTCGAGTGCGACGTTGCCATTCTCCCGATAGTGAGGTGACTAACATTTGACTGAACCTTCAAATGCGACGTTGCCATTCTCCCTATAGTGAGATTTATGTTATAAAATTGACACCTGATTAACATTTGATATCCTTGTCTGTCATCAGACAAAGCAGGTAGTTCTATCGCTTACTTTTCTTACTCCGCAGAGATGCCAAATTGTTAGTAGATCATGTAAAATATCATGAACCAGCAAGATATTTTATTTTAATATTATGAGAAGATATATTTTCTTGATAATCTGTGGATCTAAGTGTAATTTTAAATATTTTTTTGTGATTGTGAAGGAAGATTTTTTGTTTGGATTTATAATAGATTTTAAAATTAGTTAATCTGATAAATTCAAAATTATTGTAGTAGCCAACATACATTTTTGAACTCAAAATAGTGTGAGAATTATGTTATCATTTACATAACCTCTAGAGTGTGTATTTCAAATTAAGGTTT
The DNA here is from genome assembly GCF_014356525.2 of Nilaparvata lugens. Lineage (NCBI taxonomy): Eukaryota > Metazoa > Arthropoda > Insecta > Hemiptera > Delphacidae > Nilaparvata > Nilaparvata lugens. The sequence continues at coordinate 125,460 of NC_052506.1, read as the reverse complement.
AAAGCAGTTTTGGGCGAATGCTTGTTGTTTTTGCCTGCATTGTATTTATTGTCTATGAATAAATGAAATGAAATAAATAGGCTATAATATAATTATTTCAAATACAATAAAAAATGGATATCAAATTAGATTTATCGAGATAACATGATTTTAAAGCCGTCTACTATAGAAAACACTGGACAAATTAGAAGTGGCAACAATGCCTTTCTATATTTTTCACTGACATTATAAAGTAAATCGCATTACTAGTCCGGGAATTTTTTTTATTTCGGATGATGCCCACACCCAACATGAGCTTTCTGCTTGTGCGGTGTTTCCCCACATGGAAAGGGCGCTGGTGAATTGATGAGATGATAAAACGTCCATGTCATCGGCGGGATTCGAACCCACGAACTAGTTGGTGCTAGTGGTCCGAAGTTCGTAACGCTCCTGACCACTAGACCAACCCGGCCGGGTTTCTATTCTATTGAAATGTAATAATTCTTTATTAGGCGAAGTTAGGACTTTCAAGTCCTCTCTACCACTCAAACTCGAAAGGTGTATTTGAAGGTAATTCTATTGGTGTCTTTGGAAAAACATCATTGCTACTCATTAAGGCTGCTCAGTACACTTTTTATTATTTAAATTGGATAATCTTTTCCAATATAATTGTTAAGATCATTATAAGAGTGAGAAAAGTGGCAACTGAAATTTTCAAGTGGTCTAATAAGCGAGTTATGGGTTGTCGAAGTGCTAACTTTCCAGATTCTGTTTTCTTTCCAGATCATAAACGGTTTTGACAAGGCCTATATCAATTCAATTCAATTCAGTTTATTTCCAAAAGCATAATACACGAATAAGAAATACAATATACAACATATTTTGGAATCCCCCTACTAGACTATCCATCTGTGTGTAGGGGGGGAGTTCCACTTTATACATAATAAGCTTAATCTGCTCATAGAAGTAAATAATAGAGAATACACTTATATTATGGATTTATTATTTATATTCTGATTATAAAATAGATAATATATGTGCTGATGTATATTTAAGAATGAGTATGTAGGAATATGTATGTAGGAATAAGTATACTTAATACCTTGATTGATAAAAGAATAAATAAAGAAGAAATAACAATATTTTTTTGAAGACCGCAGTGGCAGGGATTCCAGAAATTCTCAGAAGAGAGAATGAAAAAAAAGCATAAACCAGAAAGGCAAAACAGTCAAATCGGTTATATCAATGATAAAATAAATACCAATCAATTGTCTGGAAACCTTGAAATCGTGTTGGTCACCAAGCATAACGAGATTGGAGTAGTTCTTCTGAAGCTTCCCAACCAATCTGGTACAGCCACCTGTCCACCCTCTTCCTAAACACTACCAAACTAAATGCCTCTGCTTCCCTAATCACCCCTGGCACATTTCTGTACAAGACATGGGCCAGGTATGAAGGATTTGTCAATCAGAGCCGTGAGTCAGCTGAGGTATCTCAAAGCTGTTATTATATATTATTATATATTGTTATAATATATTATATTATTATATAATATATTATATATATATATAATATATTATATTATTGTTATAATATATATATTGTTATTATATATTGTTATTATATTATAGCTGATATTATTAGAATTTCTCTTAAAAATTCAAAAAATGTATTTTTCCAAACTAAAACATTTTATTCCCCATATCGTTCATAAAAAAGTAACATTTTTTGTAAATTCGATAACTTGTTTATTTTGGCATAAATCGCGAAAAAACATATTAGAACAAAGCCAATGATATATTATTGTTATATTTTTGTTGTGTGAAGCCACAAATTCTGAGCGGTGCTCAAGTAACATACAACATGTCATTTTTAGAATGGAGTCACATGAATGCTCTAAAACACTCCTCAATGGTATAAGGACAAGCCTCTGCCAGTGTCCTAATTATCTTTGAAACAAATAACTTATAGCTGCTACACAGCCTTATATCCTCAGGAATGCAATTAAAACACTTAAGTCCTGAATAATACGGTCCCTTTTCGAGAAGAGTCAGTCTATGGATAGGGAACTGGAATAATCCTGTATTTTACCTCGTGTTTCATAAGTATGACAAATTCGGTTAGCATAAAATATTTTTGTTTTTGAACACAAATGAAACAACTTCAAGGAACATATCGCTGGAACTGTAAGTAGTCGGAGTGCCTTGAATATGGTCTTACAGGAGAAAGATGGACCCACTCCCCCCAAATCCGAAGTGCTTTTTTCTGCATTTTTAAGTTTGTGTTCAAATGAATTCTTCCAGCACCCCAAAACAAAATACTAAATCTAATACGGTACTGAAATCTAAATCTATACGGTACTGAATGTAATAAAAAAAAACTTCGATGGAAAATTCGAAACCGTTTATGATCTGGAAAGAAAACGGAGTTTAGCACTTCAACAACCCATAACTCGCTTATTCGACCACTTAAAAATTTCAGTTGTCACTTTTTCTCACTCTTAAAATGATCTTGACAATTATATTGAAAAAGAATATCAAATTTAAATAAAAAAGATGTACCAAAAAGCCTTAAACCAGAGCTGAAAATTTGAAGTGTTTCTCGCTGTATATTTTTACCACTCACCTCAAACTAGACGTAGACGACGGGTTAAGATCATCGGTGAGGAACTCTTCAAACGACTCGCTATTATTATCCGAACCGCCACTGACGTGTCTCGACAGTGTGGCCACCTTATCTCCGACTGTTTTCACGCCTTCATAAACATAGCTGGCCATCGTTGTCACGTTTTTCTTAATGATTTTCGTTGGTCCCGACACCTCTGCCAACAATTCCTCGCCACCTGACGACATCCACGACAGCTGACGGGTGAAAAATTGTCTTGCCGCCTCAGTATTCATCAGTAACCTGCTCATACGATCGTTCTTCTCTTCTTCAGCGCTGTCCGAGTTATCCGAGTCCAAATCTCCGCTACCTACTTTTGTCTTCACTCTGTGAACGGAATCTCCTTCGGTCGAGGACGATGTGTTCTCGTTGTCACTCCTCTTATCCTCGCTATCGATATTTCTACTAGTCGATGTCGACACACTCACGGAATCGTTCGAGTGTTTCCGTTTAATTTCCAAATCGGTCAACGATTGTGGAGACAAGGGAGACATTATATTCTCGTTCACACACTGTGGACAAGTTGAGATAAACACTTCCGCTTCGTCCGCATCCATATTACCGATCGGACAGTGGTCGTCGCGTTTGTGAACTACAACCACATTGAAATCCCTGCCGCACGCCATAGATATTACATGTCTGCCTTCGAAAAACGCCACCTTCTTGGGGCCATCTACTGAAGATATATCTAACTGTGGATAGTCTCCCATTGCCCATAACTGGCCGCTGTCTGAGAGGAATAGAACACCCATGCCTCCCGCTTCAATGTGTTTCACCGCTATCCGCTGACTAGTAGTGACATAACCGTGACAACAGGTGTTTGCATCCTCATGTAAAATCACTTCTTCATAAGTATTTAAATTGTTAACATCAGCTCTGAACACTCTCCCATTCTCTGTGATAAAAAACAGGTGTGTTGAAGTGCAAGCAATATCCTCAGCTTTGATATCTGATCGATTCAGAGTCAAAAACATTCCATTACTAACCTCCCCATACCAAATGGTTCCACTCTTATCTAGTAAAAACACATAGTTATTAGTACAGCTCAACTTGATAAAATCGTCAGGAGGAGTGATGTCAGGTGCGTATCTCAACTCGAGTTTATCAATATCTTTCCAAACTAGTACCTGGTTCATTTTTGTACAGAAAGGTTATGTTTTCTGTATGCAATATGTTGAGGCAGCAGCGTAGTTTTCTACAGCAAGCTATTCTACTAATTTTCAAGTGTTACCTCAATACATAGCTGGATATGTAGCAAAATATCATGAAGTTTATGTAGCCGTATGCACTAGCCTGCTTATTTACACACAAACCCATTTTGAATATAAATTTACATGAGCAAACTAAAATTCTGGAAGCACAACAAAATGGAAGTATTCTGAAGAGAGCTAAACATTATATACTATGAAAGTAACATTTTGAATAGACCTTTTAGATTCAAACCACACTAATATTACCACTTCAAATTAATAAACAATTATTTACAAATCAGTAATATTATTATTTACTGACAATGACACTGAAGTGCTCCTCAGTTCTTCAAATTATGACTCAACAGCTGATTCCCTTACAGCTGATCTGTGTTCACTAGTGAGGCAACAGGCAATTGATTATTGAATTCAATTTTATTGAATTTTAATGGATAAATTGAGGAGATATAAAATAAACGTTTCAATGGATACATAAAATGATCAACTCTTCTGTGAAATTGTGAATACAAAGGGTTTGTTGCAACTCAGATGAAGCAGATTTATAGAGGTAGGTTGGTGACATTGGAGCGAATAGAGGAAAACTACAAATAACGTAACCTTCAAAAATATTGTTGAAGTTGATTAAATTCTTCATTCCTAGTGCTAGTCCTAGTCTAGGCAATGAATACCAAGAAAAAAGTATAGAGGGGAAAGATTAAAAACAATTTCAAGCTCCACAGTTCTTTTCAGGGTAGTAAGCACATCAAAAGACCCACTTCTACCACTTGTGCTAATGGGGTTGGGTGGTTCAAAGGTGCAATGTTTTGGTTTTTCGCATATAACTTGAAAACCATTTATCTTATGGCAATGACTATGAGTAAAAAATTGAAGCTTGCATTTTTTCCTACAATATTTATCCAACAACGTCTTCTTTATCTTCCCTGGTTTTTGAAATATCCGCTCTTGAAGATGGGACATTTTTGAAAAAAAACAGGCTCGCCTCCATTTCTGCTCTTATAAAGTTTTGAAAATCGAAGGAAAAATTCATTCTTAATATGAGCTTTCAAAGCATTAATTCTCTCCAATTTGACGTATAATTTCACTACCGTATTTCACACATTTTCCTACGACTGTAGCAGAAGCTTTGGTGTTAAGTATAAAATCTCCTGTTTTGCAAAATACACCAATTGACAATTGAATTTGGGAGGGGATGTTTTGATCAAAATTTTTGACACAAAATTTGGGACTACTTAGAAAGTGAAAATATCAAAATATCGAAAGTCCTCATCCACAGCCCTTGTGCTGAAGGTATGAGGGTGGTTAAACCAATGCATAATATTTGAGATTTGAGTACTTTTGCTTACGGGGTCCACACTTACGGTACATAGGTACTCTTGGTTACCGGTACCGTACTGTACTTAAATCACAAAAGAACGGTACCGTAAGTTAATATTACAGTAATAGAATTATTTGCAAGGACAACAAGAAAATTTTACGTCTAAAAAACAATATGTGTGTGTAACCAGACTGAGAGTTCTACTTACATATGAAAATAATCTAATCACATCACAAAAAGTGATAGAAAAATGTAATCAACTATTCACTATATCGTAAATTGAATGTCTTTCAGCCTCCATATTATTTAGATTGATGTATTTAATAGGGAATTTGTAACAGTTTTTCAGTGTATCTAGTGCTTTCAAATTAGTTGATTATGTGCGTTATCCAGTTGATCCCGAGTTTGAATCTCGACCGGAGCAAAGTTTTTGACTACAGCACAATCACATAATAGATAAGGCCACCCCATCTTTCGGAGGAGTCGATAAGTCATCGGTCCCATCTACCTAAAAGTAGTCGTCATCTCTCTCATCATATTATTCCAAATTTTGAATATTTTTATTTTATTTATTATTGAGAATACATAGCATGAAAAAATTTACAACTCGAAGAGGTTTACAGCTAAACGCCAAAAAAAAACTCTCCCATGACAAACTGCTAGTTAATATTCCAATTTGATTTATTATTGTTGGCTATCAGTTATTGAAAAGTACTTCTCACTTATGAAGCGCTTTCAGATTTTACATCCATTCAAGTGTGGAAAATGGATGTAACAATCAGAAAGTTCTCCACACACGTGAATAGGTACTATAGTACCTTGACAACTCATAATGAAAAATTCAGACTGCAAAATCGTCAAGAATAATAAATTCATAAGTGAAACATTTGTACAGATCTGCACAAAAAGCATATAAATTTGAATTAAAATAATGAAAAATTCAGACTGCAGAGTCGTCAAGAATAATTCATAAGTGAAACATTTGTACAGATTTGCACAAAAAACATATAAATTTGAATTCAAATATTTTTATTGCTACAGAAAAATAGGTACCGTACTTCACAATTTGTATCGGCCAGCAAGGTACTTCAAAAAGTAAAAAATAATCTACAATCACAGACAACACATCACAATACAATATCAGAAATTTTTACATACAGTTCGAGTCAGAATTACATCATAATTAAACACTAGGATATATCTAATAATATCTATCACGAATTTATTGAAAAATTACAAATATCTTTAAACATTTACGGTGTGATTTTCAGTGTGGACATTTGAAACTTGAAAATAATTGTAGGTTGATTAATTATTATTGATTGACATATTATTGATTATAAGATTGACAATATTCTAGTGAAAGAATGAGAATAAGAAAACACAGATATTGTCAAATTTCACCAAACATTGATTGACATATTATTGATTATAAGATTGACAATATTCTAGTGAAAGAATGAGAATAAGAAAACACAGATATTGTCAATTTCACCAAACATTTTTAGTGAAATTTGACAATATCTTTGTTTTCTTATTATGGAGAGATTTCACAACATCACCATCAATTCTACTAATTTTATTAAAGAATGAGAAGTTGATGTTGTCAATACAACTATATTTTTTGTTCAAATTATAACTTTTGATCTTATTCTTTCAATCATCGAGAAATATCACAACATTTCTTACCATACAATCAAAATATTATTGTGTTTCATTTATATTCAGTAATAGTACCTACAGAATACAGTAGTGTGATATTCTTATGATATTTAGCCATCACTATATTTCACCAAAAACATTATCAGAAGCAAAATTAGCAATTGTAATAGGCCTACACGTCAAAGAAGCACTCTTTTATCAAAAACTTCTTAATTCTCTTTTTGACTTTGTTGTAGTTCTGACACTGTGTTACTTGTAAATATTTGAAAAAACACTTACTTTTCTTGGAGTATTGTAGAATGCATTTCACTCCTGAAGAGGAGCTTCATCAGCCTCTAGGAGTGAAATGCATTCCTCAACACTCCAACAAAAGTAAGTGTTTTTTCAAATATTTACAAGAGTAACACAGTGTCTCAACTACAACAAAGTTATTATATAGGGTTTCGTCATGGAAAGCAACTTCAATCTCTTTTTGAGTTTTTTGTCAGTCAAACTATAGAAACAAAACTATAGAAACAACAGTTACTGTAAGTAGACCTGACTCTATAGGCTACAGTAACTGTAAGTCAAGCCACGAATATTTTGTGGTGAATGGTTGTAGAATACAATTTGAGAGGTCTTAAAACTCTTATGCCTCGCTCTTTAAGACCAGTATTCGTTCCTGAAATTCAATTTATTAAGTGAGATGTATGAATGTTTTTTATGAGTGGAGACAATAAATAATGTAAGTTTGTCTTAATTGATAGCAGATAATTAAATATAAAATACTAAGTAAATGATAGATGATTTTATCCTACACTATTAAACGACCAACTTCTGTTTATATGTTTATGTATAAAATGGAGTTTCATCAATAAATTATCTTCGCTACCTTAAAAAATGAAAAACAGGAATTTAATTATATTTTCTGATTATCTCAAAGTATAGTCTACTATTAGGCCTACAGCAAACTTACAAACCTCCAGCTATTGGTTAAATCTATGAGAAATTATTATTATCAGCTGTTTTTCCAAGGATGAATAATAATTATCCTTTTAATTTCCTTCAGCAAGTTTTCCCAGGGATTAGACCTAGTGCAAACGAATCTTTATATTATAAACCTACTATGTTCTGAATTTCGTGAGAATCGTTAGAGCCGTTAATAGTATTAAACGACCAACTTCTGTTTATATGTTTATGTATAAAATGGAGTTTCATCAATAAATTATCTTCGCTACCTTAAAAAATGAAAAACAGGAATTTAATTATATTTTCTGATTATCTCAAAGTATAGTCTACTATTAGGCCTACAGCAAACTTACAAACCTCCAGCTATTGGTTAAATCTATGAGAAATTATTATTATCAGCTGTTTTTCCAAGGATGAATAATAATTATCCTTTTAATTTCCTTCAGCAAGTTTTCCCAGGGATTAGACCTAGTGCAAACGAATCTTTATATTATAAACCTACTATGTTCTGAATTTCGTGAGAATCGTTAGAGCCGTTAATAGTATTAAACGACCAACTTCTGTTTATATGTTTATATGTTTAGATGTTTGGACGTTTGGATGTTTATATGTTTGTATTTCACCGGATCTCGAAAGCGGCTCTAACGATTCTCACGAAATTCAGAACATAGTAGGTTTATAATATGAAGATTCGTTTGCACTAGGTCTAATCCCTGGGAATACTTGCTGAAGGAAATTGAAAGGATAATTATTATTCATCCTTGGAAAAACAGCTGATAATAATTATTTCGTCGTCTGTTGGTGATGGAAGTGAGTGAGCGAGTTCATGTGTGTGGGACTGTGTCAAAATTATGACTCAGCTGTTGAACTTCTGTAATCATTCAATCAGGTACTTGGTGCCGGTTGCAAAAAAGCCGGGCTATTTTCAATCCTGATTAATTCCAGTAGATCTATCTTTTTGAAATGGTCTTCTCTGATTTGGTTCATGTGAAGTTAATCAGGATTAAAATTTAACCGGCTTTTGTGCAACTGGGCCTTTGTGAGGGAAATGTTTGCATTCCTCTGGGAATTGATCTCAATTTACTGTGATTAGATATAACATTTCTGTATGAATGTTATTATAATTTCTTCTTTCGTAATACATTTTTTTTTGCTTTTGTACTCCAGAGCGAAGTTCGGTCCCCGATATTTACTTTTAAGCCATCTAATACAGCAATTGGTTCGTCAAAGTTAACAAGTACTAAAATAATTGGTTTTTAATAAATATAGAGTTCAGTCTATCAAAGTACAGATATATCACAAAGTATGGAGAGCCTTTCTTTTCTACGAATTATTTCACTGTTGTATGTATAGGCTATATCTTTTCATGTATAGAACTGATAATATATTTTGTGGAAGCTTATTGTTATGTGTGTTCATACTTAATTCTGATTTGTGTGAATTGCTTCATTCTACTGTATTTGTCTGTGTGACTTTTGTATTACTATTGTATGTATTTTGTTTCCTGATGACTATGTCCATTGCACTATGTGTTTAATGACAACAAGCATTTTTAAAATTTTACAAATTAATTGTCATTAAACAATAAAGAATTATTATTTAACGAAAATCCTAAATAAATGCTGTAAATCACCCCGAAGACTTCTGCTACTGCAGACATTGACAACAGGGTTAACAGCTAGATGGAAATTCGATGAGAACTACAATCCAAAAACTGTCAGTTTGGTGTAAGGGTAAGCATTCTTGATTGGCAATTGGGAGGTACCGGGTTCGATTCCCGGGCTGGCAAATAATTTTTGTATAGTAGTTCTCATCGAATTTCCATCTAGCTGTTAACCCTGTTGTCAATGTCTGCAGTAGCAGAAGTCTTCGGGGTGATTTACAGCATTTATTTAGGATTTTCGTTAAATAATAATCATTATATTAATTAGCATTTGAATAAATGCATTCTCTATTTAATTCTATCTGTAATAAAAAATTCTATTCTATTCTATTTTAAGCAAGCTCATGATCCCCAATCTAATGAACAAAGGTTTGCAAGGAGTCAGAGGAGGTATATTACAATTAATTCTGATTGTTCTTCTCTTGTGAAACAAATAGGAATTGATAATAACTGCGATTTGCCCAGTGAAATACAATGAATGAACATAGCTAAAATATACAATAGCTGAAGCTTTCATTAATACTATTATTCCTTAATCTTCCAGTCGCAACCTTTTGAACATTTAATCATCGAAAAAAAAAGGAGCGCTTGAAGTTGTTCCACCTCCTTTTGGCGGAGCCAGCTCTTCTTAAAATTAATATTACTGTAC